>NW_026961256.1:0-68130 GCF_963924245.1 Chroicocephalus ridibundus
GATAAACAAAACTTTTTACCCCTGGAGGTGGGAACGTGACCTGGTGGTTATAGCAGCAGAGAGCAAATCTGCAGCGCCAGTTTCTGCCCCTGACCTCACTGTATGTCTGTAGTCAATTCATGTACTGTCTGTACATCAGTTTACCCATCTGTGAAACAGGGACGCACATATCTGTATCTTATCAGACCCAGCTCTTGCCAAGCGTCATTAATGGATGCTGACAGCCCTTTGCTGTCAGGAATGCAGAATTTCACAAGTGGAAAGTACAAGTCATTACCACTTTGCCAGGACAACGAGCAACATTCCTTTTGTTAAAACAGTGGTACACTTACAAGCAAAGGTGGTGATACCTGACGGACTGAAGAATCTCTTATTCTCCTGGTAGTGTTGAGAGGATTTCAAGTTAAATCTTACACAAAGTTCAGAGATCAGTAGCTCTCTAAAGCTGATAATGCTACAAAAGCAGTCAGCCAAACATATCTAATCTTATCCAGCCAATCGCCGCTAACTAGTATTATTAAAATGGCATTTTTCTATTTTTATACATGTGCTAATTTATTAAAATTAAATGTATCGCATGTATTTTGTTTCTATCTTCATTGGTTGAAATCAAATCCTTAAAAATTATATTTTATAACTGAACTATTAACTAATCTTAGCTCTATGTGGAATGAGTTGGTGGTCTCAGAACCGTTACTAAGGGTAAGGTTTCCAAAATAAGGAAACCTTTTAAATAAGGTTTCCTAATCATAGACCACACATAGTCCTGTAATTGCAGAATCAGCACACAGAGCAACGGCTAAAAGAGCCTGGAAATGGAACCGTCCTTCCACGTGCAGCAGGGCTCCCTGAAGGGTTCCTGTTTGGCCTGCAAAAGCTCGCACTTAAGCTCTCTCCTGTGAATAAACTCCTTTTCTATCTTGCTCGTCTACAGACGGACGCTGCCACAGCTACATAAATTAGTTAAGTGGGTCCAGCCCGTGTGTGGGGAATCTTCGATACCCGTTTAAAACTGGCCTCTGTGTTTTCTGCTGTGATCTGTAAATTTATCACAGTGAGTCTTCTTATAAGGCCATCAATTATAAAACCATGCTTTTGATTAAACTGTTATGACTTTAGGTATGTATTAGGCCTAATCAGTCTTCATAGTTTGAGATTGCCTTTCTGCACTACAAAATTTGAAGCTAATTACAAAGTTAATACATAAAATTGGTGACTCTATCTCCTTTCAGAAAGAACTTAAACCCGTTCTGGTCTACCATGAAGGAATATCCTCCCACTTTGTTTTTTTGTCAGTTGGTGGAAAGCTGCACTGCCAACCATTTTCTTCGGCACTTTACTGCTAGTGTTTTTACATAATTTGGCAGTAGCTGTCACCCCTGCCTCACTCACCACATGCACCTTGGCAGCTCCCACAGCTGCCTCTACACAAAGAACTAAATCCACCACAAGACTTGGCCGTTTAAACTGGAAATTCAGATTGTCCAAATTCCTGGCTGGGCACCACCTAATTCTAGAAAAGTATCGGAAGATGCCTGAATTTTTCCTTATGAAGTTCCCCAGCTGCCTTCCTGTCTGCTCCGGGGCATTTGCAAGCTGTGGGCTTTGTGAGTGGCACGGCAGTTGCCTGGGGAGAAGGCATGTCGTGCGGTGCCTGTTGAAACAGTTTTCCAAAGGCTACCTGCAAGATCGGGCTGTAAAACAGTCAACTGCAACCGAATAATCCGAATGAAACAAGGCGGGTTGCCAAATTATTTATAGTATCACAGGACCAAGAAGTCCCGGCCGTGGCCTGGGCTGCGCTGCATTTACATGTTGAGGGAGCACAGCCCCTTTTGCAAGGAGCTCGCAGCCCAAGTACCAGGCAACAGACAACAGATGGCGAGAGACAGATGGGAGAGTACAAGGAAACAATGAGATAAATGAGCAAAAAACTAAGTTGAAGACTTTAGCATTTGGTTCCAAAATTATTAATTCTACTAATCATCTCAGCTGATGTAACCCTATGGTAGGACGCCTTTCCTGTTCCAAAGGTCTTCACAGCAACAATTACAACACATGCCGCAGCCCAGCATGGGTTGCATTTAAGGTAAAGAGTGGGAGTTTAGCAGGGAAGAAGTACCGGTGTGTGTGTAATTCTTGCTGAAATTCATTCAGTAAAGGGGGCTGGGGCTACCTCGGCAACCCGGGGCTTAAGGCCACCTGGGTAAGTCGGTAAAGCGCTGACCAACGGAAAATTCCGGCTTTACCGGAGGCCGGCTCTACCCTGCAGCCTCTACCACACGCAGCTGACAACGTTACAGGCGAGACGTGGGGGCCTGACCGGGGCGGGAACCTCCGGTGCTGCCAGAGGCCTGGAGCGCGGCCGGTCGGCAGCTCAGACTCGCCGCGCGGGTCACTCACGCGCGGCCACCGCGGCCCCGCGGGATGGTGTCAACCTAGTCACCACACACACACGCTCCCGCTGCCGCCCCTGCGGGGAGAGCGGAACCGTCCCCGAAGATGCTGAGGTCCCGCCATGGCAGCCCTGGCACCGGAGCCAGGCGGCGCCACCACGGGGGCCGGGGCGTGCGCCGAGGAACGTCCCGCGGGGGGGGGTTCACACACGGATCCCCGATCGCCGCGCGGAGGCCCTGACGGTGTCGAAACGCCGAGAGGGCGTCGGAAGTCGCCTCCCCATGGGCTAGGAAGCGGGCAGAGCGGCTCGGGCCGCGCCGCCTCTCCGGCCCCGAGGCAGCCGGGAGGCGCCCCCGCGGCTGCGCAGCCGCCGTGCCTGGGGAGCCGTTACTGGGCGGCGGGGCGCGAGGCAGCAGCCGTTGGGCGGCGCGCGCAGAGGTAAGGCGGGAGGCGCCCCGGCGGGGACACCCCGAAGGCTCCAGCCGCTCCCCGGGGGCCACCTCAGGGAAAGCGAAACCAAAAGGGCGGCGGCGAAGGGGCGGGTAGGGGCTCCCCGCGGCGCGGTTCGGCTCGGCTCGGCTCGCTCCTCCCCTCAGCGCTGAGGCGGAGCGGGGCGGCGGCGGCGGGCGGGCTCGGCGCGCCCCCATGGCCCTGGCGCCGGGTCAGCGAGCACGGTAGCCGGCTCCGGCTGTCGCCCGCGGGTGAGTCAGAGCTGCCCAGAGAGGGCGGGCTGGACATGAGCCTCGCGGCGCGACTCCGAGCAGCGGCCGGAGACTGAGCCACAAAGAAGTTTCCCCGGCGGCGGCGCGGCGCTCCCCCATGCACGCCCCTGGCCGCCGGCCCTGGGGCACTGCCCGGCAGGCGCCCGGCCCCGACCCCGCCATGGAGCCCCGCGCGGGGCTGCACAGCAGCCCGGACCTCAGCCGGGGCAAGCGGCTGAGCGTAGGGGAGCTCCGCTCCCTCTTCGAGGCTCGCTGCGCCGCCGTGGCTGCCGCCGCCGCCCGGCAGCTGCCCGACCCAGCGAAGAGGGGCTGCCGGCCCCCCAACGGGGTGCTGCCGCCCGTCATCCCCCGGCTCACCGTCACCGCCGAGGAGAGCGAGGAGGCGCAGGGCAGCCCCCAGGCGCAGCCGCCGCACCCCGAGGGCGGCTGGCTGAGGACGGACAGCTCGCTACACCTGCAGTCCCGCCGCCTTTCCACCTCCTCGCTCTCCTCCACCGGCTCCTCGTCCCTCCTGGAGGACTCGGAGGACGACGTGCTGAGCGACACGGAGGGCAGGAGCCAGGGCATCGTGCACCTGGAGCACGGCGAGGACACCAACCAGGTAGGGGGAGGTGGCGGGAGAAGGGGATTGGGGGCGGTTCGCCCGGGAGGCGCTGCCCCCTCCCCGGGAGGGCGGCCGGGCGGGCCTGCTGGGTGCCCCCTGGGTGCCTCTGGGTCGCCAGGAGCACCCCTTTGGAGTGAGGTTTCCGTGACCCAACTCCACGCAAACTCTGGGAAACTCCTGCTTTTGGGCCAGCAGTAGTGCGATGTGGTATTACAGGTTGCTGTGCCTGTTGGGAAAACGCTGCTGCACGTTGGCTCTTATAAAACCTGGCCAGGTGCGCGCTGTTTCCTTTGTGCTGTGAAACTCTGCTTAATGTCCCAAGAATATGGGGGGGGGGCGTTGCTTGATCATAAGTAGATTGTTTTTTTGTTTTTTTTTTTCTTTTTTTTTTCCAGTCTTCTATATCAGATCTTCAAAATAAAATTTTTCCAGGCATTTACCAGCAGGTATTTTTTGTCTCTTTCAATCCTAGAGTCTGTGGTTGTCAATTTTTGAGCTGCTTCTTGCTGTGAGCATGACAGGAGATGGGGAGGAGCTTGGAATGGGTAGAATGCATGCTTTTGTCCATTCTGGCAGTAACACATTCTTCTCAGTAAATCCCCTCTGTAATTTGGCAGCTTTCATCCATGAAGTGCACTTTTAAAGGCATATAGTTAGTTGCTTTTTCCTTTGGTATATATTTCCCTGACTCCTTATGATGTGCTGCTTGGGGTTTTGTAACTGAAATATGTTGCTTTAGTGAATTAGCCCTCCTACCTTTATTGAGGCTGCAGCTTAAATTGTTGTTCTAATGCCAGCTCATTGGTACTGAATTGTTTTCTAGCAGAACATATGTTCTGAAAAAATGTATAAGCAAGAAGTAATGCAACTTGTAGGTGGTACCTCCAGCTGGACTTTTCTCATGTAATTGTGGGTTTACTACTTTAGAGGACACATAGTACAGGAGCTAAAATGCTGTGCGCAATATTGGCTTTGTTTGCATCAACTTGTGGCCTGGTTTGGGGAAAAAAAGAAAAAGGTTTGTACTTTATTATATTGCGTATCAAGAAACCGATAATAATACTACTGAATTTGTACTTTTGATCCTTACTGAATCCGGTGTGTGTGGGAAGCCATTACTAATGTATTGCTGTTTGGCTTTCTTTTCTGAAATACATGATATGCTAGTGGGGTTTTTGTGTAAGTAGCAGAAGAATAGACATTAAAGGTGGAAAAAGGCTATAGGCTCATTTGACTCAATATCCCTGCTATTGCAGTGGGCTGTATGCATGCTAAATAGGGAACAGTAATTTAGTGGTAACACTTTAGCAATAAAGAGAACTCAGAGATGGCATCGTGACATCTGGTTAACTTGTCTGTGAATATAGGCTGAAGCAAAACCTATTCTTCAGGCAACAAGCCATGCTGCCTTTAAGGTTCTGATTCTGTACCTCTGAAGTCATTGGTATTGTATGTAATATTGAGTCTTAAATCATTCATTAGAACTGTATGCTTTAGGTACATGCATGTAACTAAAACATACAGCATAAGTGGACGGTGAGTGGTATTTCTTTCTTTTAAATTATATGAAGTTTCTAGGCATTGCAAAATTGGAAAAGGCTTTAGTCACCTTTTAATGACAAGAAGAAAAGTTTAAAAGTAAAGAAGGTGGTCTTTAACAATGATTTATAGACAAACTAAAAATAGCTGTATTATAAGTACTTTAAACTCTGAGAGACTGTCCTATTCATTTAGGTGTGGGGGAAGTTGAGAACTTCAAAAGTGTTACGAGAATTCAGTTTTTGAAAAAAGTTTATGCAGGTTTCCCAAGTCCAGTGCGACTGCAGGATTTTTTAATGTCTCGTTGGTAAGGTGACTCAACTAGTAAAATACTTCATGTTTTTAATGGCCGAGTTACTCTTCCATACCTGTGGTGTAGGGGAAGATGGGGCAAACTGCCCACCAAGAGCCTGCCTTCTGACTGATATTCTCTACCATGTTATCACTTCTGTGGCAAGCTGGCAAACCAGAGCTGGGACTGGTACCTAGGACTCTAAAACAGCAGAACTAAGTATCACCAGCTTTATGACACTGCCTAATAAATTAAATGGACAAAATCTTTTATTTGCTTACTGCATGCTCATGTAGTTCATCCCTGCTTTCCTTGCTGCATTACCCACCAAAAGCTTGAATCCCGGGAATCTGCTTTTTCCCTGTGGTCAGGCATGCTGCCCTTCATCTCAGGTGGCTGCACTGTGTGCTCGCTGATACCTGGAGGTGACCAGGATAGGCTTGCTCTTGTGTTTGATGTCTTTTGATAGTGGACAATGCTGTGATATTAGCAATCCCTGCGCTCGGCTGTCCAGTCTTTACAGACACTGTTTCTTTAGTGAAGCAGTGAGCACGTAGCATGGTGAAGTAGAAGCCTCTGTTTTGAACCTCTGTGGGTTCAACTTTACAGGATATGTTCTTTCTACTAATTAATCTTAGGGCAGGCTTTGGGTTCAAGGCAAGCACATGCATGTGAAAATAACTAGAAATTTTAGGATAATCTGAGGAATGGTTTTATGTTTTGAGGATTCTATTTAGAGGTAAATTGGCACACGTTGTACATATGTATTGTTTTTAGTGTATGTATTTTAATAGATGAAGGCTCATTCTCAGAGTGGAACACAAAGGATAGAGAGTTTTCTGAAGGAAACTCAATCAGAGGTGGGCCAAACTTGGTGTTCCCTGATTCATGGGAAATTGTGACATTTTGAAATTTTGCTTGTATTGGAATTTCCTTAGACTTTTCTTTGGAAATGTTAGAAATTAATTTGGAGCCTGGCGCCTTATGACTAAGCTCAGACCAGTGCTCAGAGGACTGCTGATCTGTCAAGCCTACCAGACTCCCCAGTGCCTAGCAGGGACCTTGGAAACTTGCCCAGGTCTTCAACTGCAGGAGCAGAAGTTCTGATAATGTTCCTGTTATCAGGGCTTCAAGGCTTCCATCTGCAGACCCAGGAACTTGAGACCTTAGCTGAAGAAGGCCCTCTCAGCTGAAGGCCTCTACTGTTGACCTGGCAATCAAGACTCAGCTGTGTCTTTGAAATTGTGTGAGCTCTCAAGCTATCTGTGCAGGCCTGTGTGAGAGACAGGAAACTCTGGAACCCTTCTTCTGTGTACAGGGCTTGCCACCCTGGAGTTATCAGGCCTTAAATCCTGGGATTATAAACCTGGGAGGCTTGGAGGATGGTTCTCCCTGGCAGCTCATGAGGCAAACAGAGAGTTCTCCAAGAGGATGAATGATTCAGTTAAATGTTTCACAGAGCATTCTGGGTTGGAATAATTGGCACATCACGACAGCATTAAATTTTAAATTCTTATTGAGCACAGTATGTGGGCATGTCCCTGGAGCCTTAGGGCCCCAGCTGGGCGGAGTGAATACCTTGGGATTGGTGACTGATTGCAGTACAGTTCCAGCCTGGCTCAGCAGGGACAAAACGCTGTTTGCGTTTAGGTGGGCCCACCTTTGAGAGAAGCTCAGTGGGTAGGTGTTCCAGTTCCTCAGCACAAGTTCTGCATTTCATTTTGCAGTAATTAACAGAGGCTTTGGAAACTGGACTGCCCTGGCTTTCCTGGAGGAAGACCCCTCCAGCAATGAAGAGCTGGAAGCATGAGAGAAGCCTCTGCTGCTGTCCTGTTAGCTGAGCTTGTGGTTCTGTGAAAACGAATTGCACATAGCTGTGTTAATGTAATTTGCATGACGCCATAGCTGGAGCTTCACAAATCTTGGCAGGTAACTTAATCAAAAAATAATGGTTATTTTTTAAATAGCCAATTGACAGAACAGATTTTACCCTATGACAACAGTTAACATTCCTGCCTTCCCTTGCATTTAAATGGGAAGCGTGCTTTTCTACTCTTGCTTCATGCCATCTGGAAAGTGTATATACACAGTTGAATCTTGCAGTGAAAGCACCAGTGGTCCATTTATAGTAATGGAGAGAGTGCAAGAGTTATATATTTTTGTCTTCATTCTGTGACTGAGCAATTTTAAGAAATACGTAAATCTGGTTAGCACCTTCTTTGTTGGGACAGAGATTTTAAGAAGTGGTTTTCACAGAGAATAAACACCATGATAACGTACAGCAGCCTCTTGTCCTCTTTATAGGAGAACGTTATTTACTAGGTGGAAACATGCCAAATAAATCTACTCGTTCTCATAACTGTGACCCGTCATTCCAAATTCCTAGATCTGTAACCATGAGAACAGCTGACAGCTTGCTAGAAAAAAAACAGTTCAGTTCTTGCTTGCAATGGTACCAGTCCCGAAACTTTGGGGGATAGCTGTTAGTGAAGCTTATTTGGTTTCACTGATCTTCTCACCATTATTTTTTATAATACCAAGCACCTTAAAATGGACAAACATATAGAGAGTCACACACACTTGAAAAATACAGACCGAAAGTTTCAGCTGCTTCAGCTCAGGGGTGGGTTACATAAGCTAATGCAGTAGAATAGAATTGTTATTTTTAAATGAAGAATGGGAACGAAGGGATGACATAAGTAAGACTGTTAATGGGTTTTTAGCCTACTTTCCAAAGGAAAGAAAGCTTGTGTAATCACTCTATCAATTCCATTTTAACAACTTTAGTAGATTTCAGCCAAATTTGGCAGTAGGATAGACATCTCAAAGTTTCTTCAAGAAAGAGTTCTTTAAAGTTCCACAAAGATCAGCATCTGAGTGGAGGAGAGGAAACCAAAATAAGTGCAACCTTTTGTTCTCAGGGGGTGAAGGTGCAGGATGAGTTCAACAGTTGTCTTCTGTTTTGTTTGTGAACTAGTGGATTGGCATGTGCATACTGGCTAGTTGATCAGTGCTTATGTGCTTTTGCCAGCTGCTGCAGGTAGTGCCTCTTGTCCTGAGAGTGATTAGGAGAAAGTATGGGAGGGTGAATACACTGCTGTGGGCTGGTGAGGTTAGGGAATGTGGAAGGCACTAGTTGAGGCGCAGGGGAAGAAGGTAAAGAAATTGTGGGGATATGTAGAAATCTGATACTTTTTTTTTTGGCACAAGCTTAGAGAGGACAAGCTGTAGTTACTCTGATAAGAGTGGAGGACAGTAGATACCAGTCAGCTAGAAACCAGGCTTCATTAGTTTGCTGCTCGTGGAACAACTACTTTTATTGGAATACATTTCATAGTTCAAAAAAAAATAAAATGCTAATTTCTAATGTCAGTCCTGAATACTGAAATCTTTTTGAACATACATGTACTGTATGCTGAACAAATATGAAGTGAACAGCAGCAGACTACTTGCCACATTTCCACGTTGCACAGTTATTGGGCCAAAACTCTGAATTGGGAGCCTTCTTTCAGTTTGAGGATGGTTTCTTCTCCACTGTACGCTCGAATGGTGGAGTATATTGAAACATCAGAAGTATCAGTTCTTGAGGTCACTCTTTATTAGTAATGTAGACTCTTGTCTGGTAGGAAATGAGTTAGCTCTTACCAAATTAGTTGAGAGAGAGGCAATTAAATGTCCTATCAGTTAAGAGTTTCTGATCCTGGATATATCTGAAATGGTGACTTACAGATTACAAGGTTCTTTCTTGAATGAATTTCCCTCTGATAGTTTTCACTTTTCATGTGTTAAAGGATATATTGTTGCTAGGGTGTACAGTTTAAATTGGAAGAGCTCTGTTATATATTTTTTTTTTTTCCTTACAGACCTGTTGGATTAGGTATGTTATAGAAGTTTCTCTGTATGCATGTTTCTACAGTTCAAACCTCCTTGTAATGCTTATTACATCTGGAAAGAGGGAAAGAAAGTAACAGTGACTCCTCATCATCGGGTGGTGCATTCATATTTAAAGAGGGCATACCTAAACAGATTTTTTTTCTCAGGCAATCATCGATTCAACAGAGTTAAAGATTTGTTTGTGAAAACCCGTGCTAGTCTGAAAAGGAATAAGGGTAGTGGCTGGAGCAATAGTTTAGAATTTTATGTGTCTATGTATATTTTTGGGTTCTGACACTCTTATTCTATTAGGCTGGTTTGATGAGGGTGAGCAGGTTTTTTTAATTGAACATAGACAAAAATAACCTCTCGGCCTACGTATAAGGTTTATTATAAATGGAATGTGTTAAAGTGAATCAGATTGATTAAATGCTCACAATGTGATGGAATTTAATACAGCTAATATATCTGGAAGCTTAGAATGCACATTTTATTTACGTGGTAGATAGCTGTTTTGTTTAGCAGTGACGGAGAGAAGAACTAAGGATCATCGTACAGCATTTTGCGGTGATTATCTATAAAATGTGATGTCAGAAAAGTAATATTATCCTCACACATCTTGGAAGGAAAAAGTGATCTTATGTATAGCACCAGTAGATTCGCTGTCTGTCTCTCTTCTGCCTTCTCTGTCAGTGTAGTTTTTGCAGAAAAAGGGGGCTGAGGCAGAAAGAATTGGCTTGTCAGTCCATGATAATTTGGATCTTGTGTAGCATAGATTTAGATTGCATTTTTAAGTGCTCTTCTCATCTTTCTCTACCAACAGAGCTTCCTCTATAAAGCTCACAAGTTGGGCAAGATGGCATTGTCTGTCCATAGCATAGCATTACCTTGGGTGGAAAAAAAAAACATTAAAAAAAGAAAAAGTGGTGAGGGCGGGCGGAGAAGAAGCAAGTGTTAGTCTCCATCAGCTTATTCTGAGCAAAACCATAGGGAAGGGGGAGAGGCTACCTGTTCATCCAGTGTCAGACTAGCAAACACATTGGTGTATTGTTTCCAGTGTTTAACTGATCCATTCCTGTCAGTAATGAAGAATGCTTTCTGGGATAACATAGCCAGCAGCAGTTGGGTGGGTTTTGTTGAGCTTCCCACAGGGGTGGAAATTTTCCATTCCAAAATGTGGAAGAGTGAGACTGATGCTATAGAAACCTACCCTGAACTCATCAGGCGTGGCTACTATTGCCTGTTAACAAACCTTCTATTCCTTGGCAAGCTCAGAAAGAAGTTAGCCAAAGACCAGTTGGCAGCTCATTTGAAGCAGTATCATAGACCTGGCACGATCCAGATTTAGAGCTTGGGACAGAATCTCCAAGCCAGTTGGTGACTATAGCAAGCATGACACAGACGTTGCTTTGTGGGAGCTTGGCATTCACCCAGAATCCAGGAACACTCCTTATCTGCAGGATGAAATAACCAAGTAAGGTGGCGCAGTGAATGCAAACTCTTTAAACTGTTTACCCCAGACCACCGATATCACCTTTATTTTACTCACATTCAACTTCAATCTGCTGTTCCTCATCAGCCTTCTGACCACATCCATACTTGAGCTACGTTGATAACAGAGGTGTGGTTACAGGTGATAAAGTATAAGTATAGATACTTGTTATGTCTGCATATAATTGGCACTGAAATGCCTATGATTCATCAATCCACCAAATGATTACCTGTTTAACAGGAAGCTGGGATGTCGCAGAACTGTGTGAGTAAGAAAGCTAGTGGCAACAGCACAGTTCATGTTTGATGTATCAGAGGAGAGTGCGAACTCCTGTAGTCTTCATACAAGTTTCATATGATAAGGGTCATATCTCTTGGTAAATTACTTTGAACACTGTATAGAAAGAGATGCCTTTGTTTTCCAGTGATGGTAGGAAACCATCATTCATTGTTGGTATAACTGATTCTGTCCCCTGGTGTCTACAACATCCTGACATAAAATGATCCAGTCTTAGCTATAGCTGCCTTCACTACTCTGAGCTGCTACAGAGAACACAGCTTTCTTTGTGTCTTAGCTTTTTTCAAGCAGCTCCGTATAGTTGAGAACACTGCAGTGATTCTTCTCAGTGATGTTCACTGTGGACAGCATGTCACTTCTGTGTTTTACTTTCTTTGCTTCCTGTTGTGGAGCGCTGAATCAAATGTAGGTTTCTACTTCTTACCTTTGAGGTGCTGGTTCTCCTTGAAGTCTGTCTGTAGTGCACACAGGGGACTGATGGAGCTCAGCTGTGAAGGGTGGTGGTGTCCATCCCACTCTTCAGACACAGGCAAGCTTGAGGAGGCTCAGCTGTGACCTAGGTTTGCTGGATACAAGAGTGCCATCTCCCACAGGGCCTCAGGAGCCTCTTCAAGTACAGCACTCCTTTCAGTGCCCTCTTTAGCACAGGCATGTTAAATGGACCAGACAGCTCTAGCTCACTCTGCAGCAAGTGCTCTGGAAAGGAAGGGAGGATAAAACACTGTTTTCACATGTCAGCGCCTTCCACTACCGGAATGCATTTAGATGCTCACCTCCTCTGCTGAAAATCTTCAAAGACCCCCTGAGCATGTGGCACAGGTAGTGGTCTTCTCTTGTGCTTTCAAATGACCACTCGTATGGGCAGACACACTGCGTACAGGAAGCTGTGCCATTCCGATGCAGGTTAGTCAAGAGTAAAACTTTGGAGATGAGGGAGGTAAGAGGGTTGTGATAGGCAAACGGGTGGGGAGTGACTGGGACTGGTTGGGAATGAGGGGAATGATTAGACAGAAGATCAAAACTTAATGGGCAGGCAGACTGTTGCTTTAAAAAACATGGAAAGTACATTCTCAAAGAAACCCCCCAACCACATCAGGAGAATGTGAGGCAATTATGTTAAGAAATCATCATTCAGCCAAGCATTGAAAATATGTGAAATAAAATAACTAAAGTGACTGCAGTGTGGGCATATTAATATTCTACAGTCTTTAGTGTAGAACTCAACTAATAAGCAGCTGGTTTATGTTTCAGATCAACTCAAAGGACAAGTTCCATAGTGACTGATGCTACGTATTGCAGCACTTGTTTCTTCATAGATAGGTATGCAACAAATCAGGCAGATCACAGGAAGAGAAAGACTGACTTTCCGATCTAATGCTGCTGAATGCTGATCTGGAGAACTGCTTGTGTTTCACAGTGTCCCTGGGAAAGACTAGGCAAGCTATTTATGTAGACTTTCACCATGGCTGCCAATTGTATTTTTCTCATTCCCCTATTGACCGACTTGAGAGTATGGGTCTTATTACCAGAAATGCTGAACGTTTGTACTTGCAACTGAAGTTAATGGGAACTGTTCTACGGTATTGTATAACACTAGGTAATAGGAAAAGCAAAAATTGGCACCTGAGTTCAGGCTTTCAAAATTAGTGGATATTTCTCATATTAACCCATCTTTGCTTTGGTATTTTCCTTCTAAGATAGGAATAAAAAAAGTTTGTGTAACAGAGACTGTGAAAACAAATTCATTAAAATCTGGAAAGCACTCTACTGCTGCAGTGATGACTGTCTTAAAACTACCACACACAACTCAGTAACTATGTTTACAGTAGATTTCCAGTAAGTGAAGTATAAATGGTAAAGCCAATGAGGACAGAATTAAAAAAAAAAGCTGCTTTTTATAGGGTCAGGAATTGTTTATACTGAATGAATAGGAACTACAATATGTTATTATATAATTAAAGACTATATCATAAGGTCTACAGAAAAAGGTAAGCGTTGGCATAGAGAGGATAACTTCAGATTGCACAGAAAACGTCAATTCTGAACATTTCTAACTTTTGAGTGCTCAATTTTGCATTTAAGATATTTTTAAAGCTCCAGTGCAAGCATAATTCTCCATCTGAACACATTCTGGTAGTGGAAGGTGCTGACATGTGAAAACAGTGTTTTATCCTCCCTTCCTTTCCAGAGCACTTGCTACAGAGTGAGCTAGAGCTGTCTGGTCCATTTAACATGCCTGTGCTAAAGAAGGCACTGAAAGGAGTGCTGTACTTGGAGAGGCTCCTGAGGCCCTGTGGGAGATGGCACTCTTGTATCCAGCAAACCTAGGTCACAGCTGAGCCTCCTCAAGCTTGCTTGTGTCTGAAGAGTGGGAGGGACACCACCACCCTTCACAACTGAGCTCCATCAGTCCCTTGTGTGTGCTGTGCCCAGCAATCTCCACAGAAGGTAGCTTCTAAAGACCAACAAGTGTCTACTGCAAATGAACCTGAAGTTCTTACAATTTGCCACATTTGGTCAGGTTAACTTCTGCTCGTCCCGTGGCTTGCTCCTGCTTTGAAAACTGTCCTCTTGCCTAATTTCAGGCTCCTTCCTCAAAATTCAGAGTTAAAAAGCTTTTCAGAGCATTCACCAGAAATTTTGTAATGGGATCAAGATGTATCTTTTTCTAGCCTTGGAAACAGTTGAAGCTTTGCTGGAATTGTTCAGTCTGAAGGAGACAGTTATTGTGCTTCTTTAAGGTGAGCAACCTAAAGCAGTTCTCAGGAGAATGAGAGACACAGAAGCAGAAAGACTTCTTGTGCATTTGTGCTTTAGTGGCTCTACAGGAAATCTGGGGTTTGAGACCCTGATCTTCTGAAAGAGGCAGAGCTAGAGCAAGTCTTAAAAGGTGGCTTCTGTATTTTTCTCCATCACTGTATGCTTATGTGATGCAGTAGTGATAGAAAGGATAAAAATCTGTGTGCACAGTGTTCGGGTGTGCAGATTGGCTGTTTGTTATCTTTTGTGGGGTTTGAGTGGGTTGTTGGCTAAGTGCACTTGACCTGAATGTTCTAATCATGATAAGCTCTGCTTGCTGTGGGCTTCTTCCTCAGCCGTTCCCACCCATGCGCATTCTGTAGGAACAGCGGCACTGGTTCTGCAAAGGGTCAGCTTTGTTCAGAGGAGAATATAATGTGAAGAAACTCTGAAACCTTCCTACGCTCCAGCTTTCACTTTTCTTAGTGCAAAATGCTGAGTATCGTAATTTTGGGCTGATAATTGTATACAGTTTGTATTGTCTTGCTGTGTGGAATTTAGATAAGGAATTTTTTTGCCTTCTTTGTACTAAAGCAGAAGGAGTAAGGAATTAAATCCCAAAGTACTCATTTTGGGATGGATCCTGCCATACTCTTGAAAATCCTGTGAGAGGATTTTGAAGTGGAGATTCCTGACTTCCAGATGCTTTTGCCTGTCACTTGCTCGTGACGCCACCATGGCTACCAAAGGCATTCAGTAGAAAAAAAATAATGAAGCTGTATTTTAAATGTGTTAGGAAGAAGTGAGTCTCTGGAGTTGTCTCTGGCCTAATGATTTGCATGGATTTGGGCACTAATCAGGCCCCTGTAACGTTTTCATTACTTGTTTTCCAAAAATTTGTAGCAAGACCAAGGAGAATATGTGACTGACTGCCTTCAGCAATGAGACCAGGGAGGGAGGAAGTGCTGTGCTGTCTAATAGCCTTGTGCTTGTTAATCCCTGTGCCCACCGTCTCCAGTCCTTTTCCCAGCAGTAGGACTAGGTGATGTTTAAGCATGGTTTCCCATTCCAACATTAAAACTGTCGTGAAAACTAATTCTCTCTTTTCCATCACTGTTCATCCATTGGGATTTGCTGCATTATTTCTAGAAATATGTCCTGTCCTATTGCCATAGCTGTGTGTCTTGATCCCAGCCTGCCTTTTCAGTCCTCTGATTGTATAGGCAGCAGTCCTCCTGGGACAGGGGATGGCTCTAGGATGAATATAGCCAAGTCGCCAATTTTCTTTTTACGCTGCATTTTTCAAGAAAAAAAGCAGACAGGGCAGCAATGTCAGTCTTGGCTTGTGAAATAACTGCTCTGCATGGCCCTGTGTGAAGCATAAGTCATAAACCACTTGCAAATGATATTTCAAATGTCTGTCTTGTCTTTGTTTGCTGAGTCCTGATATATTGATGTTGGTCACTCATGGGTTCTGTTACTTATGTCCAATCTGGCATAGAAGCTGCTGCTTGCTCTGTATTTCGGTAGGCTGGTGTAGGTGGTTGTGCAAGATACGGGAGTGTGGCTTGCAGTTCTGTTGCTAGGAATCAACAGTATGAAATTCTTGTAAGTTTTTATGGGGGTTTTTGGTCTCTTACGATGAGGTAAAAGTTTTGGTAGATAAATGGTCTATGTATAAACTACACCCTGTTTATTTTATTTTATTTTTAGGTGGGTTCATGTCTTAATAATTAGCAATTGATATTTGTGCTTCTAAAAAGGTGGGATCTCCAGGATCTTGATTGTAAACACGTTTGTTTACCTTCAGGGCAGAGGAAACATACTCTGTACAACACATTCACTATTGTTCAAACGCCCACATCTCTTCAGGAAGGCAGATGCCTTGTTTCAGTTTCAGTCTTTCGTTGAGTCACTCCTGCTTATGTAAGGTCTGAATTTGACTCTCTCTCTTAAGGCTACATTATGGAAATTAAAATCTTAAATAATCCCTTGTCTTCTGGGACTACCTGCTTCTGTTATGGAGGAGGAATTAAACTCGCCTTTCTTGTGTTGTTCTGTTAACAGAAATTCTCTTTTCATCCTGTGGTTTTGCTCAAGGGAGAAGTCATCTTTTCTCCACATTCCTTACATAGTTCCTGGTGCTGACTTGGGGCAGGAAGAGTTTCTCTAATCTTAGGCTTGCTCCAAAAATAAACAACTACCTTGTGACCCAGAAGGCCCTCTCACTCCTATGGGGGAAGCTGAAGGGTCCCTGTTCCCGTTTAATTCTGGTTTTCTCCATCATTGCCACATTCCGTTTATGGGCTCCCATGCTGTCTGGGACACTGGCCTCACTTGATCTGTTCCGATGCTAACCCAAGTAGGAGTGTGTTTTTTGCTTGCTTGGGTTTTTTTTGGTTTTTTGGGGTTTTTTTTTTCCTTTTAAATCCTTTTGACACAGTGCTTTGGAATAATCTCACAGCTACTATGTTAAAGCTTGGAGTTATTAAAGTGGTTGCTGAAGGATGTGGCTTTCCCCTAGGTAAATACCACACCACTCTAAATAACAGTGCCTATCGCATGTTGACGCTTGCATTCCATTGCAAAGGGTGGGCCGTATTTGAACAGTGGTGTAAGTGATAGGTGAAGCAGTAACTGCTTATACGTCTTTGGGGAAAAATGGAGGTGTGAGTTTGGAGGAGACAAAGGAGGAGAGACGGAGTACTGGACTCTGTCTTGTGGCAGATTAGAAGAGCAAATGGCAAACTGTTACCAGTGGATGTCTGATCTGTTTTTTACATGACATATTTTAAGACTGTAATAATTCTTTTCACTTAACGCTGTATTGCTGCTTATTTGAGTGCCTCTAATTTAGTTTGCAAGCATTAATTACTTAAATTGTTCAACAGTGTTCTGAAGTGGAGCTATTATAGCCTGCAGTTGTGGGAACTGGAGCAGAGAAAGGGCATGTGTCTGGACTTAGATCCCATAATGAGGCAGTGGAGTTTGCTTAGATCTCTTGCAAATGAGCGTCTGATGTTTTAGGATGTTAGAAGCTGAATTATCATGGTAGGAAAGAGAAAAGTTCTATGTATGTACATTTTAAAAATATATACCTGTCAGTAACCTCTTTATATGTGTGTGCATATGTACATGCATGGGTACAATAATTTCAGAAGTCCTGATTTGCAGATAAGTGTTGGTGTGAGGGACTTAATTTTTTAAATGTATGTTTTAATACTTTTTAGGAAATGGAAATAAAGCACAGAAAGGGACCATATAACTTTCCTCACTGTCCTGCAGGACATAAGTATCTCTAGATGACTGATGATGAACCATCTTGGTGCCTGTGACTAGAACTCCTTTAAAAGTATTGCAACTCATTGATTCTGGGATCAGCCCAGTTTTATGTTGGTGGCAGGTGTCCCCTGTGACTGGGCTATGCCACGATTTTACAGGCATTTGTCAAGCCTGTTTGAAAGCTCACTGATACATGGAAGGCCCTTGTCTGACATCTGACCTGAATGTTTTGGTTTTGTTGCAAATTAAAGTCATTTGTTCTGGTCCTTCCCAGTGGACATGGAGAACAATTGACTGCTCTAATAGTTATGAAAACTTTTGTACTAGAAGACAGTTGCGGTGCTTGGTCCTCTCAGGCTAAACAAACAATTCTTTCAGCCTCAGAGATATGACATTTGTTATTCATCCCCAAAGTTTGCTCCATCTTGTCAAAGCTTTCATGGAATGGTGACCAAAATGAAGCACAATCACCACAAGTAACCAGTAGGTTCTTACAGCAACCTTGACTCTATCCTTGTGCTATCTATCCTTTCCTACAGGAAAAAAATTAATTATAGCACAATAGTCTTCCACTGTTACAGTGTTATATTCCTTTTGGGCAGAAAGTCAAAGTTATATGGGATACGGCTTCTGGGGCCCTTACAGGAGGATACGTTGAAAGCATGGTAAGCTTTCAACATGTATTTACCAACCCAAGCTGTTAGCAGTAGGAAGAGAGGAGTCTTTGACCAGTTAATAGAAGACAATTTTGCAATTTCTGTGTGATGGTAGTGGTTTGTGGTGAATGGGGAAATGTAATAAAGGACAAGTATTAAAATTTCCTTAATTTATCTATTCAGACTGGAGATTCTCCTGTGGCCACTGAATCACTGGGGTGTTAAACTGGTGGCAAGCCTGGCTCTGAACTGCTGGGCAGGCAGGATAGAGCAGTGTGTCTAGGTAACAGTCTGCACCACCTTAGCAAACAAGATGAAGCGCATGCTCAGCTTCCTTCACAAGCGCCTGGAGTTCACCCAGGGGAAATTAGCTTCCTGGCTTGTTGCCAAACACAGTCTCTTTTGATGTTACGCAGAAACCACACCTGATTTAAATGGATTGGCCCTTCTTCTTGTAGTACATTTGGATTTGAGGTCATACACAGTTCACAAATGACACGTTTGTGCCTTAACAAATTGTGCTTATGTTTTAGGCTGAACCTATTTATTGGTCTATGTATAGAGGAGTGTGGATGTGTTTGGGTTTTCAGTATTCCCAAATACTCATCCTGTTTGGAACTGGTAATTCTGTGTCCTGCCTAATGGCATGTTAGGTTCGTTTTTGCATCTAAAGAGTGTTGTCTTTCTGGATGTCCCTTTCTTATGACCGGTGATATCAATCAGTGACCCATGGCAAGCCGAGGATAAATGGAGGAAGGGCAGAAAATTCTCAAATTGCCAAACTGTGGCATAGGAAGCTTCTGAAGATTTAAACTGCAGTTGTTTTGGAGGTTAAGAAAGATTTCTTTCCTTCTGCCACACCATCTGCTAAAGTGATGTTTGATTTACCACAAAATTGTTCTGGGTGATGGACAGCCTGGATAAATCTCAGATGTCTGGGCTCTGAAAGTGAGTCAACTTTCCCTTAATGAGAAACTTTCCATTTACTTCTTGGATAATAACATTTCAATTTCCAGCAAGACTGATGTTCAGGCAGAACCCTAGTAGGGGCAAAACCTCTTTGGTTCAGTTTTCCTGAGTTCAGTAGGGACAGGTGTCAGAGCTCCATCCTGTTAGAGAACCGGTGTCTTTCAGAGCAGAGCACAAGCTGCGAAGATAGATAAAATAGCCATGTTTAATGCCTGCCATCAAAGGTATACATTTTAGTATCTCTTAGATCAGAAAATGTTGATTCTTATTAAAATATGTCTTTCAGTCAACAGTATTGGCTTTTACAACATCTCAGTGAGAAAAGTTGAAGGAAGCCTTTGTGACAGTGCAGCTTTAAACCTATCTAATTTCTTGACTATCTTGGCTTTTGGCCTGGGAATAACATAAAGGTAGTAGGTATTTCACTTGATAATGATCAGAAGCAAAGTCCCAATGTTTATTCCTGCAAAATAGTCAGCAGACTGCAGCTCTTGTTGCTGTTTGCAGAAAGGCAAGCAATGCTTTCACTTCTTCACACTTAATTTTGCTCTGATTTGGAGAGACGCTGCTCCTGGAATTACAAGTAGAATCCAACTGTGGAGTGGGACGTGGGTTTTTGCGCTCCTAGTAATTCCATCCAATATTGGCCATCCATTTCTCTTTTCTTTACTTCTTCCCTTAGTCCAGGCATAGTGAATATCCAACAAGCTTACCAAGTATCCTGAAGAGCAGACAGCCAAAGAACCTATGCATCTCACTGCATGGTGAGGAGAAAACACAGGAACCTGAGGCTTCTGTCTTGCAGCTTCGTTTCTGCTTATTGCATTAAGTGTTTCTCATGGTTCTGAAGGTTTAGCCCAGCCCATCTCAAGTGTGGTACAAACAGGAAACGAAAACCCTGCAGTCAGAGGATACACCTGCCAAACACTGGTTGAGCAGCTGTGGCCCTCACCCATGGTTGAATGCAAAACCGGAAGCGTTAAGGGCTAAGTACAGGCTGAGCACCGTTTCTTCTCAAAGCTTTGGAGGCTGGATGGTGACAGAGAGGGAGGGAGAGATGAAGGTGTAGTCACAGTTTGCCTGGCAGTCTGATGAGAGGAGCCTGGCAGTCTGATGAGAGGAGCTGATCAGGAAGTTGCTCGTGTAGCGTGCGAACTGCTGTTCTTCTTTAGGAGTGTGTGTCCTCCTTTGCTGCTGATCATCTTACAGCTCCAGCTGGCACTTGTATACCATAGGAAGATCAACTGTGTGACAAAGCAGAGAGTGTTAGTTCCCTTGGGGACTGAAGCAGATACAAGGATGGTCAAGGCTCCCAGGGTGTCTGGCATGTAGAGATTGCTCAGTGATTTTCTTGTTCAGGGACATGGTTACACTGTATTCCTTGAGTGAGAGCTGACAGCATTTGAAGTTACACAGCTGCCCTGGCAGAAGGCCAGTTACAGCGCCTTGGACAAATTATCAGTTGATGTTGGTTGGCATAGCACTTCTGACAGTCTGAAGAGTGATGCTGTTGTGTATTGGGTTAGGGCACAGACTTCTTAAAGCAGGTGCTCAGATCTGCAGACACTGGGCTGGGCTGTCCATTGATGTAAGTTATCGTAGAGCAATGTTTTGATTCTGGCCCTAAATTGTCTAGTAATTGTCTACCTTTTTGTCTAGTAATCAACAATCACTGTTGTGGACTAGTGTTTGTGTGCATCAGGAACCTGTTTACTGCCTGGTGACAAGCTGAAATGTGGTAGTAATGGGGCTAAGTCAGTTCTGTAAGAGCCTCACCCTATCTTGGGAGCTGAATCAAGCGTTGCACTCAGAAACTTAGTTATAAAGATTTGTGTGAGCGTTTGCTCACGTATTCCTGTTGGAGCTTGCTTGGGGAGCATTCTTCTTGTTGACTTGCTCTTTCACCTCCCACCCATTGAGATCTTTGTCTCAATTTGTGATTCATGTCTGATTCAGCCAAGTGGGTAGTAGACTTGGCAGGAAGAACCTCCTTAGTTTGAGGATTCCAGAAACCTTTAATGAGGGGCAAAAACACAGAAACTGGCTGCTGAAAGTATAAAGTAAGTGCTTTAACTCAGGGATTTTCTTTGCTATTTGGGGTACTTTTGTTTTAGCTATGGGCAAAGCTTGTACCTTGTGTCCCTACACAGAGCCTTTGTGGATATTTAAGTTATATTTCTCCCAACAAATAAGGGAAAAATGTCATGCGTGCCTCACTTTCTGCACTGCAGTATGATGTCTTGTTAGGTCTTCTAACTTTCTTCAAATACCAAATGATCCCAAGCCTACAAGTTGTTATAGTCTGGACAATTGAAAAAAAGAAAGTCACGGAATTTTGATCAACTGCGATGGAAAGGTTTTACTAGCTGCTTTAGATATTTTAGAAGTGTGCATGTATGTATATATTATTAGAAGAAAAAACAAGGATAATTATAATTTGCTTATATTGGCCGTAAAAATGCGGTGCCAGGATCTGGATCTGACCAAGTCAACTGCCTGCCTCTTTCAGATCTGCAAAGACAACTACACTAAACCTCAAACTGAAAGAACTCAAAACCAGAATCCTTCAGTAGGCAAATTCTGTGACTGTAACCAAAAAGATACTGTGTTGCTCAGCAACTCTCACTATCTTTTAATTTTTTATTTTTTTTATATAAGATCACTCAAATCCCCTGATCTCTCCAAGAGATGAAACCATATGGTTGGCTGTCCCAGAGCTGCACTCCTTTCAAAAAATGAAATTCCTAATAACCTTTGAAGCTGGCTGCTGTAAAGCTGCACCGATGGAAAACTCACTGGTTTGGGGGAAATTATGCTGATAACAACTTGTCTTGGTAGAATATCGTGACGTTGACAAAGCAGTAGATTCTTTGTTTAAATGTTTGGGACTCTTTTTAATAGGTTGTAATTATAGCATTGTAGTTATTGATTACATTCACACACCCAGAGAAGCATACCTAACTACAGGGTTATTAAATTAAGCTAGTAATTGTCTTGGTTGTGGTCCACTCAAAATGACTTCTTATGGAAGCTTTTTACGGTACCAGCAGGTAATGGCTGCATTGAGACAGATGAAAGCAAAGTTTTGTTCCAGTTAGGCTTAGTTCATTAAAATAATACGGTTAGTAGCTTTGGACCTACATTTAAGTTCTTTGTATGTTCAGGTCCAGTATGTCAGGTCAAAGCCAAGTCAAAAAAAGTGACAAACAGTACTGAAAATGGAGAACAAATCTGAATATGTTAATTTCATTTTCCAAATTGAATTAAGTACTCTAGTAAAATAGCATAAAAAAATTAAGAAAACAAACTAGCTTTCAAGCCGGTTTATTTCAGTTTTAATAAACTAAATAAAACAGTCAAGGATTTTGTAGATGAAATTAACTTGTGGGGCTTTAAAAACATTTATTGAGTTAAGTAAGTGTATATACTATAAAAAGTAAAGCTGAAACAATAATAAAACTTTAAAACATACACAGAGTTTAGGAGGAACAAATATTAACCGAGAGCTATTTGCAGGACTAGACCCTACCATCTGCTCACACTGATGCTTACGACAGCTCTGTGAATAATCTTATGGACCTTATGAGTATTTGTTGTAGCACTCGGAATAATATGGGTGCTAGTGTGTGACCCAGGAAGGAAGAGAAGTGGGGAAAAAAAAAATCACAGCAGAAAGGTGAGCCACTGGAGAATGACTAATACAGTGCATGGATAAGTCATAACTGATACTCAGTTTAGTAATGCTTAGTGTTAGCTTAGGGCCCGTGTGTAGAAGGCAGTTCCAGCTAATGGTCTGATGGGTTCCCAGGTGTTACTTTTCCAGTCCCTATTGTTACGGTTACCGTGTCCGGAAAGGGGCCAACACCCATCACCTTCTCGCATGCTTGCTCATTTGCACTGTGTTGACTAAGATTGCCGGGCAAGGTGTTGCTCAGTGTTTTTGCGTTTTGGGCACGCGGCTCTTCCAGAACTATTTTGAAACGCATGTAGTAACTTTTTGATAATTATAGTTTTCTGTGCTCCCTGCAAGTCCCTGTGGAGGAACCTTGTTCCTTCTAGGAGTTAGTGAGACACTGAGTAGGCAGTGGCAACCAGCAATACAGATCAGATTTCAGCCCCCGTGTCCCAGAGTGGCAGAATTTAGCCTGAGTGATGTAAAGACTTTAAGAGAACAGTAGATTATGATGACTGACAATTAAATACTCTTTCTTAAAGCCTTTTACGGGATCAAAAAAAAAGATTACAAAGAAATTTCTCACTATCCTTTTGTTTCTTGCTGTCATAATAGCTCTCTGTAGGCTTGCGTAGGCTTTGTACTAGTGCACAAAAAAAGACAACAGGATCTTGGATAAAGAAACTCCTGAAATTTTCCTGGAAAAAGGATTCAAGGATCACTGTTTACTATAGTCTAGCAGAATTTCCATGAAAATCTACCAGGTCAGGCAAGAAACTATTCCTCCACTCTGCTGATGATGGAAAAATGAACTTTTTTAGGGACCCTCTTGATTTATGTTACATTTGAATGTACTTGTGTTCTTTAACTCAGTATAGTTTCAGGTAACATGCTAGGATTATCAAAACTGATAAGTTTTGGGGTTTTTTTCTGAAGAAAAGGGTTTTCTTATTCCCTCCCCTGAAACTTACTAGTTTAGATGTGATTGTTGTTTTTAATTATTGTAATTTCTTCACTTATGGCTCAATTCTACAAATTCCTGTGTATCTTGCCTGTTTGTCAGCGCTTGTCTGAGGGTAGTTATATGTGTTTAAGGTCTTCACAGAACAGAGATCTTTGTTTTCATTTTATCGTTAAATAAGGGAGTGATTTTATTTATTTTTCCACAGAACAGCAGAGGAGGGTTCAGGTCCCTATCCCCCAATGTCGTTAGGAGTCAGAGTGGCTCATTTGTCCCTGAGGGATTCAGTGTACGCTCAGAGAGAGATTTCAGTTGTTCTGTACTGCCTGTAAAACACCAGCAGTGTCAACCCAAAAAACCCCACCGAGTTCAGGGAGTCTACGCTTACCTGTTCAGTGAGCTTGACTATTAGGATGTTACAGCCCTTGTCCTGAACTGGTGGGAGGGTTTCAGGAAAGCTGGTTAGTTCCTGTGGATTGATTCTTGGGGACAGTGAGGCCTGAGCCAAAACTCCTTAAAATGGATGAAATGGCTCTCAGTGAGTTTAGTGGATTTTCCTCAGCCAAGTCCTGCTCGTGTATTTGGGCAGGATCATGATGGCTGTGTGTCTGTGTACTAGTGATGTATAAAGTTTGTGCTCTCAGTCATGAGAAGAGGCCTGGAGAAAGCTGTGGTCACAGAAACCACTGGCTCTTGGTTGCTGCTCATCTTTCCTGTTTCTTAATGGATAGGCATGATGGCAACAGCCACCTGTATCCAGGGTTCAATAGGTTGGGAATACCTCATCTGCCTGGCATTTTGTCTGCACGTGCTAGTGCTAACACAGAGCAAGTCTGCCACGTCTGCTGCATGGATGTATGCTTCTCTTCAGTGCTGTGCTTCAAGTTCAGAAGAGTAATCCAGATAACACAGATCGATGTCAGATACCAAGCCACCATCCTTTGCATGCATTGTGGCTGCGTTGTGGAAATCGGTTCTACCATTCTCTCCTCCCCTGAATTTTTGTTTGTTTGCTACCAGGGACCCAGTTCCCGTGGCACAGCCTGTCACACAGGCTGACCTGTTGGCAGGAAAATAGCTTTTCCCCTCTTCAGCATCCCACACCTTTTATTGCTTAGGAAGACATATATGTGTAGTGTGTCAGTTACAGTTCACACTGAGTAACTTATATGCTGAATCTAAGAATGTTAATATTTCTCACGCTTGCCTCTTGGCCCTTTTGGAATGGTTTGTGTATATTGATCCCAGAAGGCATATAAAACAGCATCGGTAATGTCAAGGGCATCTGATTCAGGCAATCCCAATACAGAGATATCTGAGTTTTCCCTGAATATATGTGAATAGCATACAGTGGCTGGAAATCTGGAAGAATTTCTTGGAGATACCCAGGCAAAGCAAAAGATCAAGGAAGACGGAGCAGGAATCTAGAAGAAACAGGGACTGAGGGAGATCTGGACTGCAAATGCAGATGGGCAGTGGTAGCAGTCCTCCTTGCCATTGCAGCATAAAGCGGTGATTTGAAAAGCACATAATACCATTGCTAACAAAGAGGAAGAAATCTTGCTTTAGAAATAGAAGTGAGAAAGATTCCTCCCACAGCAGGCACACAAAGTTTTCATCTTCCCACTCACACCACTGCTCCAACAGCATGCAGCCCTGTTTGCATCCTGGCGATTTGCATCCCGGGTTGAGTGAGTTGGGAGACTGGAAGTTGCAGTAGAGGAAAGTGCAACTGCTGAACCCCTGCCGATGGCAGGATGCCACGTGGGATGGGTCTGGAAGCGGTCCTTTCCCTCCGAGCTTGAGCCTCATGCTTTCCCTGCCTTGAGGGAGGACTGTGAAGACATTATTTAAAATAAATAAAAAATTAAAAATTGTCAGTGTCTGCTTATTGGATGAGTAGCTTAAACATACTTCTCCAAGGCAGCTGTAACCTAAGCAGCCAAAGTCCACTTGAGCTGGGGCTGAATTTGGCCCCATGTCTCTCCTTCACACTCACAGTACAAATAAAAGCTGCAGCTTCTTAGGGGTAGGTGGGAGGGAGGAGGCGGGAAAGCCTCTGGAGTGTGGTGTTACATTGACAGTTGATGTGCATTCCTTGAAAAGCTGAGCTTCTCATCACTCCTGGATGTAGCAGTATGACAACTCGTTGGGAGACAGGATGCAGTTTGTTAGGAGTGGGACATTATGATGAGTATTGGACACGGGGTAATGGCCTCAAACTGAAAGAGGGTAGATTTAGATTGGACATCAGGAAGAAATTCTTTACTGTGAGGGTGGTGAGGCACTGGAACAGTCTGCTCAGAGAAGCTGTGGATACCCCATCCCTGGAAGTGTTCAAGGCCATGCTGGATGGAGCTTTGAGCAGCCTGGTCTAGTGGGAGGTGTCCCTGCCCATGGCAGGGGGGTTGGAACTAGATGATCTTTGAGGTCCCTTCCAACCCGAACCATTCTATGATTCCGTGTGATTTACAGGAGAGTTATGGAGCAATGATGACTTCTGATGAAGGGATTGGGGGGGAAAAACAGTGTTACTCTGAAAACTGGGCTGGAATCTTCAAAAACTAAATCTTTGGCAGAAGTTACATTCAAAGAAGTCACATTAATTCAGAATGATGTTTACTTTCAACTCTTCTTTAAGTAACTTACAGCTGTGTCCAGCTGGAGTAGAAACAGCAGAGTAGACTGGAGGGCTTCTGCCATCAGTTAAATCTGGCAAATAGAATATACAAAAGTAATTTACCTTTGCTAATTGAATAACAATAGTTACACTGCACGTTTCTCCAGAGGGAGGCAATGGACATTTATAAGTGGTGTACGAGAGTCTCTCTTATCCTTACTAAAAAGCAGCTAGCTCTGTGATAGAGCCAAGTTGCTGTTTAGCACTGCAAGGGTAAATAGGAAGAATCAATCTTATTTCAGAATAACTATGTTCAGATGGTGATTATATTGTTATGTCAGTTTAACTTGCAGCATAACTTAAAACTTTCTTGTGAAGACAAATCCTTAAAAAAAGATCGCTTGTGTCTGTGAGTTCACATATCCTCTTGATACATTCTAAGATAGATGCAGGGTTTTGCCCTCACACAGTGACCATCATTGCTAGAGAATACCTTGTAAGAAACGTGGTATAAGCCAACTAGTTTTGGGAAGGATTGCTGGGGTAGAGAGTGATCTGAAGAGCTACATTTTGCCTGTGTATCATTGGATGCTATTTCACTTTTTGTATTTTTCACTTCTGTAGAAGTATATTGTAGAAGACAATAAAAAAATACGTATCCTAAGCATCTGAATTGTCAGATCAATATCGCTGCTAGAGAGATGTGGTTGTTTTGAAGGTGGATTTTTCAGGTGTTGAGCAATGACCTAAACTTGTTTTCAGTGAAATCAATGCCTCCCATTGATTTTGGTGAATCCTAGTTAGGCCGTTGATAAGCACTTCTGTAAATGCTGCCTAATCTCCAGCTATACTTGATCTCAGCAAAACCCCCTCAGCACTAAATTGTCACCCACAAGTACTGTGCAGCTCTGTCTCTTTCTCCAGCAGGGTATCGTGTCCTAGTGACAGAAGAAATGAGCCTGTGGTCCTTGTTTGTAAAGCACTTTGGGATCCCTCAGAGTGTAACCTGAACGCCAGTGGGCTGGGGTTCTCTCCCAGCTGGGTTTCAGTTCCAGAGCACATGACTTTTTCACTTTCTACTTTTTTTTCTTTTTTTTTCACCTTTCTGCCTTTGTGACAGAGCACTCAGCTGCTGTTTGTGAGCAGCTGCTCCGTTTCCCTGTCTGCCTGCAGCGGTATCCAGACAGCTGCACTGTGCCACAGCCAAAGGTGGCCACAGCAATGCCCAGCTTTGTTAAAAAGTAACAAGATTGGGAAAGAGGGGAGGGAGCAGGAAAATCTGTGACCTGGAGTAGATTCTACAGCTCATTGTCAATGGGTGCTGAGAGACCTCTGTGTCCAACTAGAGATGTATTTTCTATGCATCTGTCGCAGTAAGACTCACCTGCTGACTCGGAGAAAGCCGTTAATCACGAGGTGATGCTGAAGTTCTCTGGGAAAGGAAGTATTGCTGACAGTGGCAAACAGCTTATGTTCATGTCTCATGGAAACTTAAATGTGCAGAAGTGTGTGTTCAGCATCTGCTTTCCGCATACTGCATGACTCAGACACGGAGAGGGTCAGGTGTGGCTAAGAACAGGCCTGTGACGTGCAGTGACACTTTTTTTTTTTTATTATTTCTTGCAAGCAGCTTTCTTGTGGATGGTAGGGTATTATATTTGAGTATTTGTTCATTCTTGGTTTTATGTGCGTATTTTTCCAATGATGATCATCGTGTTTGTTCTGTGGTTCCACCTTCGAGCGCTTAAAAATTAGCGAGGAACAATTCAATGTGCATGAAGCTATGTGCTAGGTTTGTGGCATGTCAGGATTTGAGCTTTTGCCCAACTTAATATTTCTTTTCTTTGTATTTCAGAAAAAGGCATGGCATACAATTAAAACCATGGTTAACTTACCAGTCATCAGCCCCTTCAAGAAACGCTACTCATGGGTGCAGTTGGCTGGGCATACAGGTGAGATGGATCTCTTCAATGTGTTTGTCTCTGGAGTGGGGATGGCAGCAGCAAGGAAAACAGTGTTTCTCTCTTTCCTTCCTTCAGGTAAAAGGAAGCAGGCAATATCACGTGAATCTGTGAACTAGAACTTCTTTCCTTCAGTTGTGGGGGAATAGGGAAGGGGGAGTGAGATGAGATGAGCAAAGAAGCAATGGTCAGACTCTGGAAGAGCCAGGGTCCCAATGCATCCTTGTAAGGTGATATGTGTAAAATAAGTGTTAGAGAGAAATAAGAGGGTCTGGGGAGTTGAAGCCCTGGCCCATCCGTTGCTGTTGGTTGTGGTATGTTATCATCTTTCGTGACTGAGTAGCCAATAAGTTACTTCCCTAGTTGGAAGGATTACTGTCTGTGCCTGTATGTGCCTCAGCTCTGGCAAGGACAGTGTTTCTAATACCAACTGCAAGCCCCTTATCTGAACATGGGTGGAAATCTTTGGGTGGAAAACAAATCTGGTGAAAATTGACTTGCTGACCAGGTATTGCATTGTGAGTCTGTCATCGCTAACTGTGTGAGTGCAAGGAGAAGCTCAGTCAGCTGGATCTAGTTTTATGTCTGTGGAAGTTAAGTGTGCTCCTGATGTAGGCTTTGTTTCATTCGTCAGACAAAAAAAAAATCAAGAGAAGTTATCAGGTTTGCTTCTCTCGTGCTTCAGTTAATTCCTATGCAGCCCTTGTTCCTAAAGTGATAGTGCGGGGTTTATTAGTACACATGTGGGCAGGCACCTACGCTGCATCGTGCTTTAATGCAGTACCTGAACCACCTCTTTATATGTTAATGCACTAATATGATGCACTTCAAAGCTGTGCAGAGAAATTTATTTAGCCCTAGAAATGGAGCAGCTGTATTTTACTTAGAGGTGTTGCTGGGTCTGACTTACATCATGCAGAAAGCCAAGACGACCCAGTCTTATTGCAGTTCTTACCACAGCGTGTGTGGGGTTGGCTTGATCTGTGTGGAGTGATGCAGTCACTAGTCGTGTAATCACAACCATTCTGGAGGCTTGTGTAGTAGGGTAGGAAGAGTCGGGTTAAGAGGTTACTAGAAGATGAGGAGAGATACTGCTCCACGTTGCTTTAGATAGTTTTCTGTGATTGCATTTAGTCCATCCTTCTTGCAGCTGTTCTTCTCTGATATGACAAGTTCTTTCCAAACTAAAACTTGGGCCATCACCACCTTTGCCCTTGTGGCAGCGCCAGTTATAGGATTTGTCAGGGAAGAACCAGTTTGCAATGGCTGAAGGATCCTGTTGTGACAGAAGTTGAGCATTAGCTGCAGGATTAATGAGGGTCCTACTTTGGTGCCTGTTTTATGTCGTGTAGATTAAAGGGTACCTCTGAATGAAACCTGTACTTTCCTCAGATGTTATTGTCAGGTTGCGGGACCAGAGAGCGACTTCCACAGCTGGAGTCTAATTACTGCCAATCTTGGCCTATGCAGATTGTCATTTGTACTGGATACCATTCAGACACAGGGCTGTAAAAAAGCAATTGCACTACAGGCTGTACCTGCAAGACTAGCAGGGCTCTGGAGAAGAGGCAGTGCCTGGAGGAACACGCGTGCGCAGTCACAGCGTGCGTGTGTAGAAAGGGCAGTGCTTGGCTTCTGGCCTGTTCGTGGCTGTTTAATGATCACCGATTGACCGTACTGCCTCGGTACGTACACACTCAGCAGGTATACCCTATGTGAGGATTAAGGACAAAGCCAACACTAGCCGCGTTATGCAGCTTTAAAATAGCCTGTCAGAGGATTAATAAGTTCTGGCTTGTGGCTTCTTTCTTTGCATTTTAATAAGTAAAGTAGTGTTGGATATCCTAACAAAGAGTTTAGCATGAAAAAAACCCGATGGCCTCGAGCAGCTGCACTCCTTAAAGCTATAAATTCTGACATGGGAACGTATCCAAATGGACTTTCACTGCCAATGGCTGTGTTTGTCCTGGGTGTTTTATTTTTTATGAAAAGCATATTCTCTTTTCAGGGGAAGTCTGTAACTGGTGTCATGAGGCTGAGGTAGATGAAGCTGAAGTGGTAGGGGAAGGTGGTTTTCTTTTTTGCAGGTCAGTCTTGTCAGCATGTGTTTGATTTTCTTTTTTAGGGAGTTTCAAGGCAGCCGATAGTGGGAAGATTCTCAAACGCTTCTCAGAGAATGAAAAAGAGTGTTTTGAGCGATTGATGAAAGACCCGCTACGCTCCTGTGTCCCTTGCTTCCATGGTGTGGTGGAGAGAGATGGCGAGAGCTACATTCAGCTGGATGACTTGCTTACTGATTTTGAAGGGCCTTGTGTGATGGACTGCAAGATGGGGATCAGGTGGGGTACATGAAAGAAGTGCTTTCTGACCCAAATGCATTTGAAGGAAGTGGGGGAAGGGGCGGGGGGATGTGGTCATGCTCTGTCTGGAGAAGTTTGGTAACATTTTTGGAGCCTTGGGATTCAGTCCAGACAACCTGTTGTTGGTTTGGCAATCGCCTTGGACAAGCTGAGGAGAGTATGTCCCATTGTTGCCTGATTGTACATGGATTCTGTAAACTGACTGATCTATAGCCTCAAAAACTATGCACATCGAGACATTTTCAGGGGTGACTTAAGACAAAGTTTCTCTGCAGTGGCCTGATAATACATGGGGGAAAAAAATTACATGATTCGTTCACTGACAGTTCATTTAATCTTTGTGTATGCAGTAATTCAAAAAAACCCACAAAGAGTAAAATTCCCATCTCCAAATGTGAATGACTGAATAGCAGTGTGAAAGCCCATTTCCAACGCTTGAATAAGCCTTTGCTGGTATTGATCTTTTTTGTAAAGAAAAGACTTGACCATCTGCTCAGGAATGACCTGTGTTTTTTCCCTACTCTGACATTTCCATGATGCTATCACCTTGTTGTCCAGATTCTCGCTTTCTTTTCCTTTTGTTATCTGTGATTGAGAGGAAAACCTCAAAAATGGTATCTAAGCATAACAAATAGATAAGGAATCTGTTGAGAGCCTGGAGCAACAGTACAGAGAGGTATGAACTGTCATCGTAATCTTTTGTGTGCCAGCTCAGATGCTCAAGAGTTACTGTCATAAATGAGTTATTCAACTTACAGGAGTTCAGACAAGCCTTTTCAAATAGATGCAGAATCTTAAATGAATTGTCAGCTAAATCAGAGTAGAAATGTGTAGCATTGGTATGCCCAGAAGAAAGAGGAGAAGGATTTGCAGCAGTACATATTTTATTCAGAGTAGGTGACGTTCTGGTAATGAGTGACAGCATCTCCTAAACGCCTGCCTGGTTTATTACACTGTGTTGAAGAAAGTACACTCCATGTGCCTGATAAAGTACAAGCTTTGTGGAGAGAGACAAGCTCTAGGAGTCCAGTGGAATGTAGTGAACATGGATAGTGCCTTTCTAATGGTTACAAGATTAACGGGTTGAGTGATAACAGCAAAACGTGGAAGGTTTGTCACCTTTCACCTTCCTGCTCTTAGGTTATCTTTTCTGATTTGGAACTGCTCAGATAATCTGCTTTACTCTGTCATTTTTACTATATGAAGAAGGATTCTGTCTTTCATCGTGTGATGTGTTAAGTAAAACCTTAATTGCTTTCTGAGGCCTAAAAAAATCACAAGACTGGGTTGGTTTGTTTTTTTTTTTTAGGAGAGAGAAGACAGTAAGACTTCAGCAGCCTTAATTGCTTTTGATTTCACTGTAAATGATCTCTCCTAACTGTCCTCTGAAAATACAGTTCTATTTCATGGCACAGTAGGAATTCAGCTTTCTTCCATTCTGTAAGCAGGATATGACAATGACGTGTAACAGTAAGTAAAGGTATAGTTAGAACAAGTGAATGACACAACTCCTGATTCCTGAACTGTTTCGCTAAATACGCCTGTGCAGTCATTAGTCCATGTTCTTTTTAGTTTTTTTAGTTTTTTTTAGTTTCCCCATATGCAAAACTGGGGTAATGATAACAACTTTCCTGGTTGACATTTCTTGAGGGCAGGTTGTAAGTTGTAAACAGAAATGTTTGGGGAGTCCTTACAGTTTTGTTGGGATGTGATGTTTTTGCAGGACATACCTGGAGGAAGAGTTGACTAAGGCCCGTGAGAAACCAAAGCTGCGTAAGGACATGTACAAGAAAATGATTGAAGTGGATCCTCTTGCTCCCACAGCTGAAGAGAATGCCCAGCATGCTGTCACCAAACCCCGATACATGCAGTGGAGGGAAACCATCAGCTCTAGTGCCAACCTGGGCTTCAGGATTGAAGGGATTAAGGTAATAGTTTCACTTCTGCCTGATCTTGGAGACTGAACTTTGTTTGATTTGTTGATTAATCAAAAAGTACTCATCAGTAGCCAGTTTTTCCAAAGGATTATGTGAAAATGCACTAATTAAAGCCACAAGAGTTCAGTGTATTGTCGTTTTAAAACATCCGTAGTAATTATAACAGAGTACTGTCAATGAAGTTAAGCATCGAATGCACATCAGCCGTACTTGGCTCAACCACAGAGACATTGCAGGAAGGATCCAAGCAGGTACACAGAGCAGACACAATGAAAATGAGACTCTTATAAAGAAAAACTCAGAACTGAAGAAATAACGGCCTCTCCCCATGACATTACTTTTTTTTAATCTGGGAATGATACACCTTTATTTCAAGTGAATCACAGTAAAGTGGGGTTTTTTTGTTCCAGTTATGCTTATTTGCAAGGCATGTTAAAAGCATTAGCTTAGATATACTTGGGATTGAGGAAATCCCTTTTCCTTTTAAGTATATTACAATAGCTGGTATAGATGGAGCTGGAATAAAGCCAAAACAACCAAAAATAAAATTTCTCCATCAACAAAGTCCATCTGCTATTCTTGATGGATAAATTTGTGCCCCTATACCATTCCTGGGATGCTACCTTACAGCCATGGAAGAACCCTGGCAATTTTTTTTCCCTACCCATTAATTCTTGATATTTGTTGTGCTCCATGACAATGTCACATCTACCCAGAAACCCATTAGGACCTACTCTCAGAATATCAGCCACCTGACTCGATTACTTCAATGTTAACACTTGCTGGAATCCAGAGTTGTGCTTTCTGCTTGCCCAGGCCTGCTGCAGCTAGCCTTGAACTAGTTCGCTTGGGTTTGGATAGTGGTGTAGCAGCAGAGAGCGTGGTGAGGGCTGCCCAAACCCACCCACACTGTGGATGAATACTTGTTACCTGAAGCCTGTGATGGGACAGCTATGAAGAAGTTAGCATGGGTTACCCTGTGTGATTTCCGAATGTTCCCAGAGCATATACATTTAATTTAGGTATGTTAGGACATTGTAAATTAGAATCTGGATGAGCTTTGCTTCCATTTCATACTTCAAGCACATAGGAAGAAAAAAGGGATGAAAGAGGGTAGCAGAGGCTCTTTAAACACCCCTTCTTCTCTCCTTCCCTTTGTTGTCTTCTCCCTTCCTCATTCACGGATTCTCCGGCTGTGACACAGGAACTAGGCCTTCCAGCTCATGCTGTGCTGGCCCCCTGTATGCTGTGCCACCCACTCCAGGCTGTTACACACAGGCATCCTCACACAGGAACTGTCTGGGTGGTAGATGATCTGGCTCCAGTCCGGCCAAGACACTTCCTGTCTTACCCTTTAGCCATCTAATTGTGTTATCAAGATACCCGTTTTATTCCTATACCACTTAGGCCTTTGGATACTCCGTGTAACGGAATTAGAAGCCTAGATGATCTTGAGACCTTTTAGATATGTTCTTGGAAAGATAGTCAGTGTAGAAGACTTAGGCATTTACGTCGAGTCCTGGAGAGCAACTGAGTTAAAGGAGCGCAGAGGAGCTCCAGTAAAACGTCCTGGCCTGTTCTTTATGGTTTGTCTGGTTGTCAGAGGTGGGTAAGAGCAGTATGGCCCACAGACTGCATGATAATTCCCTCTGTTGAGACAATGCTGTAACTGTGCAAAACAGGACACAAATACCTAATCTTTTATTAAGCACAGGAAATGCTTTGGAGTACTGCAGTACATTACATTTTCCTCTGTCTCCCTGTGCTGTTATGAGGGATGTAGGTATTCTCTTATTTTTTTATATGGAGAAAAGTGTATTGTTCAAGCAATACAGCTAAATCAGTAGTCCCTGCACTGTTTCCCTGTAGCTGAACTGTACATCCAATTCTGTATATTTGCAGAAAAGCAAAGCCATGCTATAGAGATCCCCATTTTGAAAGGAGAGCCTATAAGGATCAGTGGTGCCAGCTAGTGGTTGATGGGAAAAAGGGGTTGTTTTCCCCGAGTGCCCTGATAACTCCTGGAGTTAGCTGAACAGTTATGTTGGGTTTGGTCATTCCTGCCCTGTGGCTGCAGGAGTAAAAAGCAGAAGCAAAGAAACTGATATCATAGCAACTTCTGTGAAGTGGATTCCAGTAAATGAGATCTTATTCACTGTATGCACTCCTTCTTCATCAGTGGGTGCCTTTTCTCTTTAGGTTGATCCATCTTTTTTCCTTGCCTTGCTTCCCTATCTCTGAAATCAGGCCAGGTTTACCTATGGGATTTTTCCCTCTTCCTCTTATGAAAAATAGTTGGAACCGTTGCGTTTCCTTACATCTGGCACCTGACACTCAGTCTCTTGCGCCTGCCAGATTCAGAATGCAGGTTTCCTCACTGGAAGGGGCTGTCTGAAGGCCAGACATCACAAAGTGTCTCTACAACATCAGTAGTTTTGCAGAGCAGAGATGTGTGGGGCTGAGAATCAGGGGTTCTGTTTTCCCGTTCTGTCACTGAACCTCTGTGCAGTTTGGGAAGTTCCTTCTTTCTTTAGCTGTGGATCAGGGATAGCCATTTTTCCAGGACATCAGATTTGATTCGTAAATATTTGTGAATCCATTTAGGTCACAACCTTAACCCAGAGCCTGTTAAGGGCATTCTGCAGAGGAATCTGAGCAAGACCACACAGATTAATATAGGTAGCACTATTTTATGGAGCAGCCAGACCTGCCCTTCTGCTAGCCGTGACACTGTCACGTGTAATGAGAAGTGCTGCAAGTGACCCACTAGCCACACTGCGCAATGAACTGCTCTGCTGTGCAGGAATGTCTGTGGAGGCCCTGGCAAATGTATGACTTCAAGCGGCAAGTCAAGTGAGTGCTTCGTGGGCAACAGATGCATCCAGAGTTGTAGCAAGGACCTGGTAGAGAATAGGAGGGATGGTGCCGTTCAAAATCTGGATGTTGTTTACAGCAAGTAAAGTCAGGCATCAGTTAGATTTCCTGCCAACCACTGCAAAGGAACAAAATCATGGAAGTGTTTCTAAACAACAGGGAAGCAAACAATTTGTCTGTCTAGGCAAAAAGGACAAAAAGGGAACACACAGCAGCTATTTCAGACGTTGCTCTGGGATTTGGGGCACCGGCAGAATTTTTTTATTTTTTTTTTTTAAAACAACATTACTCCAGTGAAGAGGTACAAGGCATCAGACGACATTCCAAATTTCTGTGTGTGTTGAGTATTATCTTATCATACATCAGATCAGATGGCTCCTAACTTTCACTGCCTACCTGCTGAACTTCACTTGCATAACTTACACATCTCATCAGGCTGACATGCCACACTTGTATCTGGCCCACAGCCTCGGAATAAAGTTCTGTTTATTCTGCTGCTAGGAAGTCTGGTAGGTGGGAGGCTGTTCTGCATGGCTTTGCCATTCAGTCAGTTCATTCTCTTGCATGATAAATCTGGAAGTTTAGCATTACCAGATTTTTTTTCATGTATATACTAGGGGCCGAGGTCTGCTGTGGAGTAAATAGTGTTTTACCTGCTGAGACTGGAACTGAATTTACCCGGTTTTGGTGCGGTGACTTTTAACATGTGAGAGGCGACACATTTTGATGACCTCTTGATTTAGTCTTATAATGGAGACGAGGAACTTCATTGGACTGATATGATGGAGAAGAATACAGTGTCATAATCTTGCAGGCTTTTAGTGTATGCAGGCTACCAACTATTTTACATGTGAGTCCTAAAAGCTCATAGTTGTTTCTCTTGAAGCAACAGGGATGCTCTTGGAGAAATGCATATTCATATAGTCTGTGTTGAACAGATATCAATGATTCATGCACTGCTCTTTACTTGTAACCCCACAAGCACAAACCGGTCACTACCAGCACATAAAAATTGTTTTTTCAGTAGCAGGATGCTACTGAATGGGTGATAAGTTGTACCGCTAGCCCAAAAATACTCTGAATTTCTCCAGGACCCAGTTGGGTGCAAGCATGCATGCACTGTTCTTTGCCAAAATTCACACACCTGCTTTGTCACTGCTAGCATTTGTGTCACTCTGAGCATTGCAAATCCCGAGTTGTTCTTGGCTGCAACTAGCTTTCTGTTCTGTGACTTCTGGGTCATGTTAATGTGCAAAGTTATATTGGGAACTGAGTCTGAACTGCAATTCTTTGATTTTCCCATTGAAAAACAAAAATTAAAAAAACCCAACCAAACAAAAAGGACTAGTATTGGGTTTGAAAATGTCCCCTTACACCTCCAGCCAGGGTTTGGCTACACCAAGCTAGATGAGAGGACAACCAAAGAGCTTACTGTGGTTTGCCCCATTGAACTTTGCACTGCTAGTACTGACGTGTGAGAAAACCCTACTGCAAGCTGGTAATACCATGACTTTTTTTTTTTTTAACTGCACTCAACAGGAAATGAAGTGCCATTTTAAGTTATCCAATCAGCTTTTCTGTCTTTCCTCCCCTTCTTGCTTGGTTTATCTGCTCTCTTCCTGTTCAGCTACTCACTTTCATCTGGTTAGCAAGAGCTGAGCTGCTGATGGTTCAAGAGGATTGACAGACGAAGGGAATGGTGTGTGTGTAATATAAATTGTCTTGTATCTTTGTATGTTTTTGTGCAGAAGGCAGATGGAACATGTAACACAAACTTCAAAACTACGAAGACACAGGAGCAAGTTCTACAGGTTTTTGTGGAATTCATTGAGGGCAACACAACTATTCTGGTGAGTCTGAACTATTCAGGTTCACTGACCTTTGACCCAATGAACTTGCTTCAGGGCTGCGCGTCCTCTGGTACAAGAAAGATCAATGAAACTATCAAGGAGGAACATGGTTTGGACTTCCTGTGCCTCTCAGCAGATGGAGTAGACATGGTGGCATGGTGGGCTGTGAGAAGTAGTTCTCTGAGACCAGTTCTGGCAGTTCTTGCCATGAGTTGAGCTCAGGTTCCTCCTGCTAGCAAAACATCGGTTGATCTGACTTATGGCTTGCAGTCAGCTTTGACCATGAGTGTTAGATGCATCAGAGATGCATAGATGGTGTCTGAGTAAGGATTGTGTTGGCAGGAAAACTTGTCATTTGGGAATTCAGTCTGGAGAGGATAAAACCAGAGGATGGGGGCAGGAAGTGAGATTGGTGGCTGACTGTGCTCCTATGTGTGAGATTAGCCTCAAAGAGAAATTCCTGTATTGTTATTTCAGCATGGTTGGAACTCCTTGTCTCTCTAACACAATTTCATTCCCTTTTCACTGTGGAGAACTGAAAGATTTTTAATTGCTTGAAACTTTTTTCTCTTCATTTAAAAAGAAAAAAAAAAGGGGGGGGATGCAGAAGGTGTGCAGCCAGATGCTATCTCACTGCATCCAAAGCAAGACAGATAATTATGCTTGGTGTAACACACGCAGCAGAGAAGCTCCACTCTGTTCATTCACTATGAATGTGTGTTTTCAGTTTGACTTTCAAATGATGAACCTGTTGTTGTGAAGGACCTCTATCTAGTCTAAAATTAACATGATCTCTTCATTATATTGACTCTTGTAAACAGAATATCTTCATTCATTCTTTACTTTAATGTTTACAGTTTGTTTTTTTCCTCCTCCAGAAAAAATACCTCAAGCGTCTGCAGGAAATTCATATAATTCTTGAATCCTCAGACTTCTTCAAGCGACATGAGGTGAGCAGTGAGTGTAGTGCCGTGCAGGTGCTTTGCAGCTTCGTTTGGTCATTCAGATGTACTTCAGAATAGCCTGCTGTACTAATAGAAAGGAGTTTGTAGTAGAAGAAAACTAATATATGTTAACAACACAGATACCCCAAAGCCTCCATTACAATGATACAGAAGATTAAACCAGTTGAGGAATAATAAATCCTCCCATCTTTGTAACGTAGCTCTGGGCCACTGCAGGGAATGGTTGATTAGTACCAGTTTCCTGTGGTTTCTCTGACCTCTGTGTGTTCCAGTGGGAATCTTTATGGGTGAATGGTAATGTGGAAGCTTGCATTTGCTACAGTAGCATTCAGTTGTAGTTTGGCTATGACTTTGGTATACTGGATTTACATTAAACCACTGTATAATTCGGCTCTATATGTTCTCCTTGGGTGCTTTGCTGTGGAGAAGGCATCGTTAGCTTTGTAAGTTCTGCTTGTTACAGCTCAAGATTTTGAGATCTTGAGATTTTATTTTATCTTGTTGATTTCCTCTTCTCACTAGAGGCATTTTTTGTTAATCGTGGGTCGTGGTCTTTGAAAGTAGTCACTGTCTTTTGCTGAATTGCTTAAATTGAGACCTGCTGCTAAGTGAGCTGGAGAACTGCTTTTCTTTGCTTTGTCTACTGGGTCCCTTTTCCCACCTACAGACCCATTAATACGTTACTGATTGATATGGTTATGCAAATTGGGTATGTAAATTGTCAATGTGTAAGTGCAGCCCAACAGTCTGTTGGGTCACAGGTGAAAAGGTCATTGAGGACATCATCTTCTTAGTGGGACGCACTAAATGATGGGGAGAGAGCTAAAGATGTGTTTTTAACCACATCACCTCAATCTGTCTTCCAGGTCGTTGGAAGTTCACTACTTTTTGTACATGATGGCAGTGGGAATGCCAATGTGTGGCTGATTGATTTTGGAAAGACCACACTTCTCCCTGATGGGCAGACACTGGATCACAGGATCCCCTGGCAAGAAGGCAACAGGGAGGATGGGTACTTGTTGGGACTGGACAATTTGATTGGCATCTTGGAAAGCATCACTGAAAGATGAGTTGAGCATGGCACAAGACTTGCAGGGCTGCTCTGTAACTTTCTGCTCTACTGGGATCACTCAGAAGGAAACCTTTAACTCCCTCCAGACTCCTGAGGTCACCAGTACAGAGGGAGCTGCATCCAGAACCCAGCAGTTAGTCATCAAAATGACTTTACATCGGCCCTCTATGAACCTAAATAACTCCAGATTGGTCTGTATTGCACCGGCCTAACTTCAGACTGGTCCTCAGAGAATGAAGATCTCCATACTCAGGAATCACACCAGCATGAGTCAAGAGATCTGTATGGTAAACCAGAATGATTCAGATTTCTGGCAAACAGATGGGACTCCAGATTACTTCTTAGTGAACCAGAGCAAGTGCTTGGGGATTCAGGGTAGGAATAACAATTTTTCAGGGAACTGCATAGTTTTGAAACCAGCAAGAGCGGTGTGGGTTTTCTTCCTCCCCTAATTCCAAGTCTCCTTGCTCCTGTGTACACTATAGGTTGGACCAACAACTTCTGCTGTATTGTGTTACAGTGTGCACAAGGTGGAAAGGGGTGATAATCACAAGAAACCTGGAGTAAAGGGAGACAGCAGTTTATAGTGTCTGGATGCGGTAACTGCTGTTGACCATTCCTCTTCTTCCCTACCCTATCCCGGATTCACTTCTATCCAAGTACAGCCTTTGCTTTTATGTAGCCTCTCAGGAGATTACAAATACTCTAGGGAGAGAATAGCAGCCTATTGTCTCCAAAAACGTTTGACTTTCAGACTGGGTGGGCTGTTGGAAAAGTGCCTAGCTTGGCAAGTTTGGCCTCTTGCAGTTGAACTGCAGTTCTGAAAATCAGCCACAGACCAGGGAACTAAGGGGTTTTTTTTTCTCAAGGTTTGTTTGTTTTTAAAGACAAAGCCCCTATATACGCGCACGCACACACACACACTCGTGCCGGTAGCCAGCAACCAACGTGATCTCTTAAGATCATGGTTTGACTGACTCTGAATGCACGTGACTTCTTGGCCATGTTCCTGTTCCCAATACGATGCTGCCACTTCAGCGTATAGACTGGCGCAGCGATCAGGAAGGTAATGTTTCTGCATTCACAGCATTACACTAATGATAATTGCCAGGCATCCTTCCTCCAAGGTACCAGCTTTTAACTCAGGGCAGTTTGGGGGAAGGAATGTCCATGTATCCCATCCCCTAGTCCCCATCTGGAATCACAGGGCCATCTGTGGTTCATTCTTCTTTTGCTGTGGCCCGGGCACAGCCACAGAAAATTCACAGTGTTTAGGTTAAATCAAGAAAGACTGAAGTGATTTCTTGTAATGGCTTCACGTACCTTCTCTGTTGGTTGCTTCTAGTCACTAAAACAGTTCTTTAAGTACAAGCAGTATAAATACTATCAGTATTCACATGTTCACTCACATTCCAGGTTTTAACATTAATAATGTGATGATGCAGTTTTCAAAATGAGGACAAGACTTACATTGCTATTTGATTTTTAATTCCCTTTCGACATGTAAAGCTGGTATTGCACATTGATCAGAAATTGCCGTCTTTTGCCCATGTCCCGTGTTCAGAAGAGATTCTGAGAAATTTGGGATATATCAAGGTGACTCCATGCTTTGGGAAACTGATAGTTGAATAATAATTGTAAGCATGAGCAAAAAAAGACTGTAGAGTCCAGAACTGGAACAAAATGTATCTATAACATTTGTAATTACAACTGAATGGCCTAGAATAATTTCTAAAAGGAGTTACTTCAGAAAACACACTACTGTACTAAGAGATCAGTCAGATTTAATGACTTTTTCATCACCTCCAAACAAAACATCAGTATTAAAAATTCAAGCTCAGTTGGACCTAAAAGTTAGATGGACATAGAGGGTGTATTCTGTGGGAAGTAATGACATGTGGAAACATTTCATCCTAAACCAGAAGTTGTTTGAATTTGTAATTAGTTTTGCAGTTCAGTGCAAATTTAGACTTCTGTGGCCTCCCAGTTTTATTTTCATGATAGTATGTTAATGAATTTTCCACTTAGATGTTTCAGAGGGTTTACACTTTTTTAAGTGACAGTGAGCCTTCAGTAGAGAGCACAGATACTGTCATTCCAGATGCCTTCAACTTTTGAACTGCTATGAGATGACAAATTAATCTGTTGTGAATTTCATACAATTTTAAAAAAAAAAGGTTGTCTTCTTCCTTTCCTGCAGCCGACAGGTAAGCCATGGGTTAGCAGTGCTAAAGGAGAAGAGGAAGTAAATAGATCTCACAGGAGAGAACTTTAATAATCTTTTCTATGAGGCGGCAATTGCCAGCAGTCCAACCACAATAATAATTAAAAAAAAGTTAGAAATTAGACTGTTAAGGTGATTGATAGAATTCATTAGTGGTTTGCCCGATTAATCTTCAGAGTTAAATTTCTTTCTTCTGTTACCACATACGTGAATCTTTTGCACCAGTGTAACTTATTTTCTAGAGGGGCGATTTAGAGGGTAAAAAGTTGATGCTTAAATGTCAGTTGAGAATTTGAGACAAAGTTTTAGAATGGCTGTCCAGTTCTAAAGGAGAACTAGAAGCAACACGGTACCAGCAGCTTCCAAAAAACCCACCTGCTGCTAGCACCTGGATGGGTTGCAGTACGTGGTCTTGGGGGAAAGCATAGAGAATGATCCATTCCTCTGCAGTTGTTGAAAAGGTCAGGAGAAAAAACCACCTCTGCTATAGCAGCCCCTGGTCTGGAAACTCAATCTAGGTGATAAACAGTTCTAGCAAGTTAGTTTTTAAATGTCCCTTTGGCTTATGAAGGGATTAGAAGGGAAGCAGCCACAATCTTCTGCTGCTGTTATGGGAAAGGAGGAAAGGAGGCAGCTGTTCATTAGCAAACTGCGAGTGGAGGACTGCAACTGAGCACTGGAGCTCTGAGGGGCTGGAGGCTGTGAGCTCATGAGCAACCTACCACAGGGTACGGTTGATATCTTGATTGACATCGGATGGCCCAGCGTGCCTGTCTGTGTACGCTCACGTGATCGTGTAGAAGCGTAGCCTTCTTTCACTATGGGGTAAGCTGCCTTGAATAAGCTTATCTTTACCAGAGGGTGAACGTGATGTCTGCGCGCAGGCATGTCACATAGAAGAGCTGACGCATGCTAACCAAGGGACTTCTCATACAAGTCCAGAATGTAGTTACTTAATGCCTCCGCTGAGATGTTGCCTCATTCTGGAGACACCGCGAGCACGTGTGTTTCCACAGCCTGGTAAGATACGCTGGCCCAGTGGTGCCGAACAGCCAACCTCTCACTTAGGCACCACAGGCTTTAAACTCACTAGTTTAGTTAGATGCAGCAACACTTACTGCTGTAGCTGCTGCATTCCTGTGTGAATCTAGCAGTAGGACTTCTGTCCCTCAGCTTTCAGTGACTTGTTTTTTTGGCTTTGGACAAGTATCCTAGGCCTCAGTTTTGTTCCCATTTTACAGATGAGAATAGTACATACTTACTTACCTCACAGGAATGGCGTGAGGCTGTCCTTCATTATTGCTTGCAAGATGCTGTGAGATTTTTTTGGAGGAAGGTGCAATAAAAAAAGAAATGCACAAAGAGTTTAAAAGTGATGGGTGTTGGGTCCCCACAAGGATATAAATTTGGATGAAACTTAACCAAAGTGGTAAAAATGAAATCCCTTGGGTTTTTTTTGTTTTTTGTTGTTTTTTTTTTTTTAATTGGGGGGGGGAATTCATTTAATATCTGATCCAGTTCCTATTATAGGGAAATACTTCAATGGGAGTTGGACCAAACCCTTAAGTATCTCAGAGGGCTCTTGCTATTTTTTTTTGTATTGCTGTTGTTATTATTTGTTATTCTTAAGGTACTGAGATCGAATGGCCTGTATTCATCCACAGTGCATCCGTTCTGAACACTACAATGCAATGCTGACCACGGTCACTTTTGACATTGACTGTATTGGTTGAGTGTTTGTTACTCTGAAGTGTGTATGCTACTAAATAAACGAGACTGGAGAAAAGGCAGCCGCTGTGATTTAGTCACAGGACAGTAATAGCTTTTCTTCAATAATTTCCTTCAGAAAGGGACAAAAACTATTTCAGTGTTTCTTGTGCTTTTAGTCTTTAGCATCCAGTATTTCCTAAAACAAAACCGGTGCTAAGACATCTAGCAGCTAATGTTGGAGCTTGGTTCCAGAACCCATTAGGTATGTTTGCTTTAGAACCTGATCCGCACAAAGCTTGACAGCTTCCTTCAAGGTAAGCTCTGTCTCAAAAATCTCAGTTCATAACCTACAGTTTATCAAAAAGTGATGCATCAAAAGGCAGTTGGCAGACTCAGAGCAGTTAACTGTTCCATGGGGCAGTTTTGTGTGGCCGCAGGGAACAAGCAGTCAGCCCTCTGGGACTGGCAATGCTTCTCAGCAAGAGAAAGCGTCCTCTTACCTGTGTGCAAAGAGTACTTAGCAGAGAGGGAAACGAATAGCCACCATTACTGTCTCTTTATTTTGTGTTGCAAATATAGAAGTATACACTTGTCCAGCTTTAAATTGCATAGAAGCAGGCATGTCATCTACTTATGTACAGTAGTCACCAGAAAGGTAAGTTGGCAAGAAGTGCTGCCATGGTGGGAGGTAATGGCAAATCAAACCCAATTCAGCTAAATGAAAACGTCCTGTGACGTGATGGGAAGATGTTAAGTGATGTCATGCCTAAGGTCTCTGCATCAGATTGAAAAGGGTGGGCAGATGGGAGGAGGGAGCATGGCCATGTCTACAGGAGAAGCCATCTTGCAGAGCTCTGCTGCCTGAGGAAGTGCGGTCCCCGGCTGACGCAGCCGTGGAGATGCAAATTCACTGGGGAAAATCCTACTCCCAGCAGTAGCGTTTTCTTCTCTTTCAGGTAAGTAGGGGGAAGGTATTGGAGGGTGGAATAAGTTACACTTGTAAAAGCGCATAACTGTTTAATTAGACTTGTAAAGCTTTCTTGGTGCACACCTGCCCATTGGCAAATCAGTGGAGAACTTGCCTCAGAAAAAGGGTTGATATGAAGGAACGCATTAAAACCTGTGCAGTTACAACTTCTGTTTCTTTAAAGGGAAAATTAAGATACAAAACACGTTGAGGAGAGAAAAGATAATGAAATCAGAAGCAAGAGTATCAACAAATGTGAAAAGAAAGCAGAGAAAGACAAATCTGAATTTGCATTATTGTTTCACCTCTTGTTATTCAGTCCCTTCCTTAAAATGTAGGTATGAGGTTGTATGAAGCAACATAAAGTACTAATGCGAAGTCCAGATGAAAAAACACCCCAACAACTATATACGCACACATCTAAAAACAAGTTGGTAACATGTTAAAAAACAGACACACGTCAGGAAGAGTGATTTATAATAATCCTATAAATGGCTGATTCTCCAGGGGGGAAGCGTTGGAAGACTTTTCACATGGATCACAAGACTGAATTAGTCCCAGATCTCCAGCTCATGTCATTCCTCGAGGAAACAAAATTGGGTTTTGGCTTTCAGTTGCCAAAGTAATCTAATTTTGACACTATGGGTTCAACTCATTGATTATGCACTGAAAGTGTCTCCTTAGAAAACAGTTTCAAGCTAGTTATCTTTTGAAATAATATCAGTTGAGCACTATGAAATCTGTGATTGTATGAACAGTAAGTTTCAGTCTCAGACCTGTAGGAGTGAAGGTTGTACTGTATGTCATTGCGATTGTTATTTTTCTTTTTAGATAATATGGTGTGGATGGCATGGAGCATTTCAGCATTACAACAGGAGCAATACTAGCATTATTTCCTCCAGGATGTTAATCAAAAATTCATTATCTGTGAGGGTTTTTAAAAGCAACTAAGAGATCAAATACGCACAGAAAAACTGTTATAGGTCAAAGAGTCATGTCAACTGCTGCCAGAATTTAATTGACTTTTAGTTCCGTTTGAGAGAGTGAAGAGTTTGTATAACATTCAGGTTGCTAATGCAGATTCTTTTAAAATTCCTGGCTCTTTCTTTTGGTGCCCATTTGGTATGTGCAGCTCCATGTTCTGTCTCATTACAAGACACTGCATCTGGCTCAGTATGTCCCCGGTCCCCTGTTGGAAACCAGGCAACTATGTCTAGGAACTAATCACTGCTCACCTGCAACTCCCCACCACTGGTCACTCTTAGAGATAAGATACTGGGCAGGGTGGAGTGTTATTCTGGCTCAGTGCAGCTTTGTCTACGCTCTTCCTTTAAATAAGTATGTTGACACAGCTCTTCAGTAAGAACAGGTATTTGCCCAAAGTGCTGGACTGAAGAACTTGCATTTTGTTTATAAAATGAAGGCATAGCTGCACCCAAGACTGCATGTGGCATTGGTAATAGAAGGGTGTTCTTCTCTCACTTCACTTTTCAAGGGCTTGCCTAGTTTTATAACTATTGGCCTTCCTAAATTCGTGAATTAACTTGAGGCAAGTGCTGCATATGGGGAAGACAATGGTAGCTCAAGCTGGGTAACCATATGGCCAGCAGGGATCCTGCCTCCTTCTCACTGCAATCTTAAGGCGTTTTATAGTCATTTCCATGTGAAAAAAATGAAGAACCATCTTGTGCCTGCTACTTTATAAAAAGTCTGCAGAAAGGAAAGGTGTAACTTCCCATGGCTTCTGAACAAGTCGGTATGTCACTCACCATCAATTTCCCACCCATACTGATGGCTGAGGAGAATGTCATGCCTGAGCTCTGCTCAGGATAGAGCCTGTTACAAACAAGGGTTGGAAAGCGATCCGGAGTCACATCCCCTGCAGCTGAACTAGGATCGCTGCACCCTGCTGTGGCCTTACCACATATGCAGGGAGGGAGGGCCCGAGTTGCTGACCCTCAGTCACAACTGTTGGAGAGTTTGGTAGCTCCCCTTTGGGGGAAAAACTACTGATGCATACACCATAGGACTAACATAATCCAAAAGGTAAGCCTGTTGAAGATGAGCTGGTGTTACTCCGACTAGCTAAGAGCAGATGTATTTATTCTTGACCAGCATGTTCCAGAGGTGGCCAGGCTCAAACAGGATCAAAAAATGTCAGCCTTTGCAAGAGGAAAGAATGAGAAAACTTCCTGCTCACGGGGCTTTCCTGCTTCATCTAACTGAGCTGTAGCAGTTCCTGGACATGAGACAGGATGGGCAATGAGCTAAACCGAGAAGCCGGAGAGCTAAAGCAAAGGTGAAGTGGAAAGAAGGGCATATGAGGCTAGGGCAACCATCTCCCTCAGTCACCACCACTCCTGGAATTTGCCCATGCACAGGGGTGACCTCTCTGTTCTGACCATCCGTCATTTCCCAACATGGATTTGGAATTATTTCCATGCGATATGGGTCATTGCTGAAAGGCAGCCATCATCACCGCTCTGGAAATGATTGCATAGAAAACTATTCATTCTAAAGCCAAAGGCCTAAAACTATAGGAAGCTTGGAACAGATACCAAGTCAGAGCAACAAAGCATAATCCTGAGCTGAAGATGGATTTCACTCACGATGGATTCAGACTCTTCACTCTGCTTTTCTGTACCACACCTCAGTAGTGTCCATCCCTGAATGACGCAGAGAACAGGAAGTCTGTGTGGTCAAAGCAAACCCTCTCCTGACAGCCCACATCTTCCGACTGTACATACAGCTGATGGCTAAGCATGAAGCTTGTACCAGAGCACCTCTTCCCTCAGACAGGAACCAGACAGTCTACAACTGACAGCTCACCATACAACGTGATTAGACCTGAAGGCAGCGTGTAAGTTGCCACCGTAGGCTGGCAGTGCAACATTCAGGCGTGGGACAAGGACAAAATGCTTCTGAGATTGTTCCGGCTCAATCCAAATTATTTACTTTTTTCAATGTCGTCATTATGCAGGCTTTAACCAGTAAACACCAGTTTAGACCCTAAGCAACAGAAGAAAGCCTTAGAAATGATCTGTCTTCAAAACAAACAACAACCACCTTTACCAGTAAGTCTGTATGCTTGGAAGGCGAGAAGAAATGACGACCTGCTCTGTGCGTGAAGCCAAGTCAAGCCATGATTTTAATGTTCTCAAAGGGTTGAGCTATTCTACCTTCCTCTGTAAAGGGCACCCTAAGGTAGAGTTTATATTTCCCTTCACTCTGCCCCTCCCCTGCATTACTTCGTTTCTACCTCAGAGGAGTAGGTATTAAAACTATGAAGAACTCCAGTCGCCAAATGCTAGACAGCTACCGGAGAACCTCAGCTTAATGCTTACCAACATAGTACAGGAAATTACTGTTGAATATCAAAGAACTTACAAAAATGAAGCTCATCCCAAGGAAAGTCCATTAAAAGATAAAGACAGTCCACTTCTCATCACCCCATGCAGCTCACCCTTTCTTGGAAAACCACCTGCACCTTCCCCACCAGGAGCTGTGAGGAAAGCAACACCATGAGGCAAGCAGCACATTTCCTTTGCTATTCAAAGGGATACTATCACTTCCACCAACTACTTTTTTTTTCAATAGTAAATTTGTTTTCCTCTTCATGGCTTGTTTTCAAAGCACATGCTCAGAGGAGCCTGGATTATTTTTTTTTTTCCACATCCTTCCTACTGCTTCCAATTTGAGCAGTAGCTTCGTTTTCATGTTTTTCCACAGGGTCTGCTAATAAAAGAGATGCAAATGTGGCTGCTATTTACTTACTGCTCTTACAGTAAATTAGCGTCATTAGTAAGTCATCAGGATTGTAAAAAGCTCTCTGGAATATAGAAGCCTTTGCAAGTTTGTTGCTGCTGGCACAGCATGCATTTTTGGTTTCTTCGGTCAGAAAGAAGTGCAACGTGTGTTGGTCACTATTTCCATCCAAATGCTGTGGCTGGATGGTAGGTCTGTTTCTTTTCACCTGAGCAGATTGAGAAGGAGTCCTTTCACTAAATATTGTATCCTGAATCAGAGCAGCAATGCCAATGTTCTCCACCGCTAAGCTGGTTCAGTGGAACACATTTGATAGGCAGAGATAGAAACGCAACTGTCTAACCATCTGGGGATCCGGCAGGTAGAAGGAGGAAACAGAACACTGCTGATGTTGAAATATCACCCATCTGGAGGAACTTAAATGGAGGAAGTGAGTGAAACGTGAAGCAGTCCTTCCAGACACACACATTCCCTGATCTTTGGAAGAACCTTTTCTGTTATACTGGAGTAACACTCAGGTCATCTGATAAAGACAGACCAGAGTCCCTCTCTCTTGATGTTTTCTCTGTTTTATAAAATGGCTTTTCATCTTTATGCAGGCTGGAGCTCCTTAGCACAGCTGCTCTGACCTCTGCCAAAGCTGATGGCTGGCGGTCAGTGCTATAACACAGGTCATCATAAGCATAATTTACATTGCCGCAGGGGAAAGTCTGGAGTTTCACCAGTTCAATCCCACCGATATCCAGGTGAGGGCAGTTGCTTCGACTTGGAGATGCTGGAGATGCCCGAGAGCTAGGAGAAGAACTGCAATTCCCATCAAAGCCCGAATCTTCCCGCTCTGGAGTTGCTTTGAGCTTGGAGCCGGGGCTGAAGTGACAGATGTTCTCTAGCACCCACGATCCATAGGTTGGGTTCCAAAGATTTTTCGTTTTGTTTTTAAGTCTGTGGGTTGGTGGATTGCTGAGCTCCAACTTCTGGTTTGAGCTCTGCTGGAACCAGGACCCGCTGCTGAAATCGCTGAGGCATGGCAGGCTGGGCCCTCGAGCAGTCCGGTTGCTCAGGTTCTCCACCAGTAGCTCTTGTGGACATTGAACAAGTTTGTGCCCGGCATGGTGGGAGTCCAGTGTTTTAGGCGTCATCTTAGGTGTGAGAGAAGGGCTTACCAACAGGGGCACTATCCCACTGGAAATGTTCGGGCGCATGACCGTACTCCCTTCATCCTCTGGGGCAGGGCCACACTCCATGGGCAGCTCAGTGTTGATCACATCAGGGTCCTGAAAAGAGAGACAAGAACCTGTTACACCCCGAGCACTTCCAGGGTGACTGTCACACCTGCATTTTAAAAGAAATAGCTGTGAGAGTGAAAAAGCTTTTGGCAGAGGCTGACATCAGGTTTTGGAAATATTCCTGAGCATCGTGCAAGGTGCTATGCACCATCTGCATATCGCACGCTGTCAGGACTTGCAAAATTTACATGCTTCCTTTGAGCAGAAGCTGTGCTTTATTGAAATCAGTGGCTAAGCTGGGAGTCACTAGTATATAATTTCTCCCTTGGGAGGTTGGATCCAGGCCTGTAGCTGTAAAATGCTACTAGAAGGTGAACTCACCGCGCCATCTCATTCCATACCCTCCCCGCTCCATTCTTACTCATCTGTGGCTTTCGAGCAACATTAGGCAACGTCAGAAGATGGACCTCTAAAAGATTCTAAATACCTTTCCAACACAAAATGAAGGACATTTTGCTACTGAACCAGCTGAGAGCTGAAAACATCCACTTGCCCAGGAACAGTATAATCTCATTTTGGTTGGGCTGAAGATGGGAGAGTGCGAACAGATACTGGAAAACCCAAATGAAAAGAGCAGTTGAGCCAACAGCACTACTGCAATCGGGAAAGGAATTAGATCAGTTTGTCAGGACTCTTCACTTCTTTTGGGCACTAAAGCTAGTGCCTCTGGACAGTTGTCATTCCATGGATTATCATCCACCTGGGTACCAAAGACCAATACCTGTGTGCAATATTTGATTCTTTCCAGGATGGTGGAGAAGTTTGGCCGATACTCTGGGCTGTGCTGCCAGCACTGTGTCATGATCCGGTACCTTAAAATAAGTAAAAAAAAAAAACAAACCAAAAAAAGTATCGATCAGGAAAGATAATAATGTAAAACGTGTTTCAGTACTAAGTGATCATGGGTCCAGAGGAACCGCACTCAGTACCTGGCCCAAAGGAGGAGAACAAAAGTGGATATGTCATTTCTGCATCCTTGGATGCTGAGCCATTAGGGAATCGCTACTTAAAGCAAAGCTTATAGTGGTCTAAGCTGTACTCCAGAGGCAGTAGCTCAAGAGACTTTCAATAATACCCACCTAACACTGCGGGCAATCACCATTCCCTGACTAAAGGTGTCTAGTTGTCTTTGTCTAACCTGTTTGATACCTACTATCCCTTGGCTTGTGGGAGTAAGGAAATACTTACACTGGCCCTGGACAGTTTTTTGGTGGATCCATTCTTCCTCCACTGGTGACAAATTCCAGCACTTCCTGGTTGGTTTTGCAAGGGTAGGGCATGTAGCCTAGAGAGAAAATCTCCCAAAGCAGCACACCAAAGGACCTGTGTCAGAAACAAGCCAACAATACCAATTAGGTTTTATTTGTGCTTCGTGCCACAAACCTGGCACAAAGCTGTTTAGGTAACAACCACAGCAACACCCTTTCAAAGCTGTAGGACAACCACAGCTTTAGTTACAATTAGCGTAATTATGAGTCAACTTTTATATAAAAGACCAATCTATTACAACCTTTCCCCAAGCTATGAAAGTAGCTTTGCAGAGGCTTCAAAATATTTGACTAACTCTGAAGTTATTCTTTCTGCTGCGTTTGTTATTTCTAGAGCAGGAAATGTCGGAGCACCCTTTGCTATGTATGGTCTAACTGAAAAGAACTGTTAGATCTGGCATGGAGGTTCCTACCTTACTTGGGAAGACTCAAGATGTTTGAATCAGTGTTTGGGAACAGGATGCTCAAGAATAAGATCAAGTAAGAGACATCCAGTGAAAGTGAAAGGCGGCAGCATTTATTTTTTCTCATGGTATGGCTGTTCTCCCCTTTTTACACCCACGGGCCAGTTAGGCAGTGCCACTGAGAATAATGTGTGACTTAGACCCAGGGGAGTCAAGAGGGTTCTGCCAGGACTTCAGCTGGGTCAGAATTTTAAGAGTCACTATTTGCTGCAAAGGTGGAAGAAATTTCCAGCACACGCATGTTACTTACAATAGCTTATAACTTATTATAGTACAGGAACTGGCTGCTCACAGTTAGGTGCTGATAAGCAATCCCTTGTCTTCCGGCACCACTAACAACTTCAGGAAACTGGGTCAGTGTGGCATTTAAGGGAACGTCTCAGTACAGTATATTGAAGCATCTACTGTACAGGGAGAGAGGCGTTCTTAAGCAACTGGAAAGCTTCCATTCCCCAGCACCTGTGCAGGAATGTGCCACTGTTGAGGGGGTGCTTATTTTAAAGAAAGACCAAGTTACATGAGGAATCAATATATCAATATTTTTTCCTCATCAACCAGCAAGGACTTCTGATTAAATTTGCTGTCATTTTATGTACAACAGAAAAAAAATATACAAACGAGTAATGCTGGGTGGTACAGAGAGTGTCATTTACAAGATATAGAATCAGGCCTTGTCACTGATACAAACTAAGTGGCAGATACTGAGGGAAGTGCCTGATGGTATTTGTCTGGATTTTTAACTGAGACTTCTTGGGAATCCAAACTGCTTTCTCTTTTCACTTCTTGATTGCCTTTACATGACACTGTATGTATAGCAAATTTTTAGCACCTCCATTTACAATAGATTTGTAATTCTTATTCAGAATTCTTTAGCCCTGCTTCTACTGAATGCAGAGGGAAAACTTCTAATATTTTTCTGGGAAATTCTGACATTTTTTAAGGTTCCTGCTGAGCAGACTTTTTTCTCGGGCAGTCCATTTCTTTACCCTTATCACTGAGTAGCAGAAGTGATTAAAAGACATTTGTTACCAGGTATCAGTCTTGGAGGTGAAAATGCCCTCTAGAAAAGCTTCTGGTGGCATCCACTTGACAGGAAGCATGGCTCTTCCTCCCTTGCGGTAGTAACTTGCTCTGGAAAAGATAAAATGCATGGAGAATGCCACACAGTCTGAAAGGGCTCAGATATATAAAAGATCTTATCACCACAGCAACAGCAGCTGGGGATTGCGTGCAGCAATGGGGGCCAAACGAAAGAAAAAGAAAAGTCATCAACTCAAATAGTGCATTGAAGCAGTATTTTATCCCCTTTTTGCAACTGGGATGGAAACTGAGGCTTTGCACAAGGTGCTGATGCAGCAAGTCTTCTTGACATCATAAACTGTGAATTATGGTTGTTCTTTGGTTGTGGGGGGGTTTTTTGTGTTTTTTTTTTTTGTTTTGTTTTGTTTTTTTTTCATTTAAGATTATTTATGATTAACTAGCTAATAAATTTGCCTATGCTTGGTTTAGTGTCCACATGTGTTTGCAGTATTCCCTGGAGCCCAGTCTGGAATAAACACAGTTGAAGCCTATTGGCTAGCAGCCATAGATGTGTTAATTTACAGTCTGTTAACTCCAGTTAGTTAAACGGTAATCAAATTCAGACACTGCTTCAGATTCCATGAGACAGTTCAAACCAGTCAAAATGATACAGATTACCGAGTTATTCACAGGAACTGAAATGGCCTTTTTCACCTACCTGTAAATATCCCTGGCCATCCCAAAGTCACCGATCTTGGCTATTCGCCCTGCTCCAGTGCAGGTCAAAAGGCAATTCCTCGCAGCTATATCTCTTTAAAATACAAATAAATTATTAGTTATAATTCTAAACTCTTAAGTAGCTAAAGGAATAAAGAAAGAATATTAGAACCAGACCTGCAAGTCCTACTTGAGTCATCTTTACACAAATGAGAAGGGTGTTATTAAAAATAAGAAATAATGCCAGCTACATTATCATTTTTTATTAACCACAATTCTTAACCTGCATTTACATTACGTTTTCTACCCAGTGTTTTCCAAGCGTTCCCCACTCCCATCTCCTTTCACTAAGGCAGAGAACAGGGTCAGTATCAGACCAGGGATAGATTCAACCTCTTTTTTTTCAACCACCTTATAGAGCAAGAAAGAAATTTGTCATATCTTTTTTTTTAAGACTGGCATTGCAGCAGTGTCTCCAGCAGTTGGGTAGTCTTAGTAAACTGCTTGAAAAGTCAATGTAGGACCGGATTCGGTAAACTGTTGCTTTGTTGCTTCTGGGTATCTCCTGCGGAACCAAGCAAAGCTACATATGGGAGCAGCCATTTGCTGGGTGCAGGTTTAGCATGTGACAAATGGCAGTGATGACTGCATGGCCAAGACTGAAGGATCTGTGTTCATTTTAAATACGCATTCTGAAAAGGAACTCATTAAAAATCATAGCACTGTGGGGGTCCTGTTGACTGCCAAGAAAAATGAGCTCCTTGAACAACTCATATGTTTCTTCCCACTGCCAGCCTTGAAAAAAAACCCTCAGGATTTGGAAGTCAAGCTCAGCTTTCTCTTCATCATCAGCTGTGACTCCTCCATGACAAGACCTGCCCTTAGAGACATCTCCACAACCTCACTACATTACCTTTCCCCCTTAGGATACTTGTTATCTGTAGCGATAACCTTCTTCCCTTCCTGATCTGCTCTAAGTAATACTGACATCATTAACAAATACAGAACCTGAATGAAATTCCTTCTATACTGATTCCCTGAATTGCTGGCTAAAACAAACCAAGTCCATTCCCAGGTTGCTTATACTAGAGATATAACAGTGCAAAAACTGACCCAGAGAGTTTTTTTAAAACCGATATGCTGCTGTTAAAAGAGTCAGGCACTAGTTTCTTCCACTTCTCTCCTGAAATGGAGATTGGTCTTAAGTAATAACAGCTGACCTGTCCATTTGTTGACATAAATATTAGAAGGTTTATGTGATGAGTGCTGGGCTCAGTGACATATGATAAGAAAACCAGGGAACATCTACCTGACAGCAGAAATGCAAATTAGTTTTATAAAACACTTGTGGAGAAAATTTCTCTGGAGTTTCTACTGGACTTCTTGCAGCACAAGCTGGTCGTTACTGGAAATTCAATAGATCAGGGTGGATGGAGGTTAATGAAGGATATTACTATTACAGTAAGGATTTAAAAAAAAAAATGCTGTAGCAATTAACTCTGAAGTTTCCAATTAGAATACTGATCCTCTCATGTACTTATTAGGAGATACAAGAGCCAAAATTTGTTGCATGCTCTTACTGCTCTTTTTTAATGACAAAAAACTGTAATCCTTTTTTCAAAGGAACTTATTCATTGTTCCAATATAAAGGAAAACTGTCTCAGATGCTCTAATCATAAAGTTATAACACATTCTGTATCTCAGTCTCATGGCTTTTTACTCCAATTGCTGCTTTCCACCTGTTTCCCTCAGTTTCTCCAGTCTCTACCCACTCTTGCCTGGCTCTGCCTCTTTGCTCTGTGCAATATTGTGCGTATGCACACGTGCTTCTTCATGGGGGTAAAATCAGTTGTCGTCTTACCTAACTCCAGGCTGCACGTCAGTTTAGTTAGAGCCCGTGTGACCCTCTTGTGTGCAGGCCTCTCCTTTGCTTTACACAAAAGGGCTGGACTCAGCATGGAGTTCATACTCAGGAAGGAATTCAGTTGCACACTATGCCTGAGAACATTATGAGCTGGAACAACACTTGATCAGAAGCAAAAGAGTCCAATATCCAACTGGGAATTTTAAAAGGCTACCTAGAATAACCTTTACCTATTCTATATTTTATTCTTATTTGAAGCTTGACATAGCAACATTTTTTTGCTCTACAAAAGAGGAAAAAGAGGTGTGAACAGACAAATACGGGCTCCACAAGACCACATGGCAGGTCAGCCACTGAGCTGGGAAGGAAGCCTTAGAGCTGTGTTTTTACCTCCTATTATCCCTATTCTACCCTTCTGCAGCCAATGGCTCAAAAATGATGGTCTACGTTGTGCTGATGGGATAGGGGAAACATTAAGTCAAGATAAGGAGATCTGAAAAGTGAGAAATACCTTACTTAGAAGCTGACACAGAGTGACACTACCATCTAGTGGACAACAGGGCTAATTTCAAATGTGTCTACCTTTTAGGCACCTGAAAATTAACACTTGAAAGCATTCACTGGGAACAGAAGATTCCTTACTCCCCAGCAGTGCAAAGAGCAGTGCAGAGCCTAACTCCTACTAAAAAACAGTAGGACCAACCCGGACATCTAAGCACAGGCCTGTATTGGTAGAGGAAATCTCTGTCTCCCCCTTGGAGATTAGTTCTGTCTAATCCACTGCAAATAGGAACTGTGTGAGCTTCATGCAGCTTAAGATACATCAGAAAGGACAGTTTCTCCTCACCTGTGGATAAAATGATTCTCTTCCAGATATTTACAGCCGCAGGCAATATCCCTAGCTATGTTCAGCAGGTCCTGCATTGTCAGCGTGGATGGTTGATTCTGGAAAAGGACACACAGAAAATGGTAAGGGAAGAATAACGCAGTAGAAGAATATAGTTCAGGAAGGGGACGTGGAAAGGGAGAGATATACATACAGGTTGGGGGAAGGGTTAAATCAGTCAGGCGCAAAGAGGAACATAAGCAGATCAAAGTAAAGTTTTAGAAAATGAGTCAACTCTTATTTAAGCCAAAAAACTTTCAGAAGATTTCAGTTCTGAGCACAGTGCACCAGTGCAAGTTGGCAAGAGATTTACGGCCTGGCCTGAACAGTCTAGGAAAGGGCGTGGGAGAGAACTATTCCCTACTAGTATTGGACTTTGTGAAATCAAAAGACAAGCAGGTTTAAAAGGTGTGATGGGAGAGAAAAAAAACCCCACCCACTTTTAAAGACCGAGTTAACAAATTATCAACAGAAATTACCACATGAACTCAGAGAGAGAGAGAGCAAAAGATGCACGACTGCACATTTCTGCACCAGCAGTCAGCATTCATCAACTTATCCGTTCGTGTGGAAGGACAGAGATTACCCTCAGGAGCAGTATGAAAAAAAGGGATGGCTTTACCACAGGACTCCAGGACTGGTACTAGCCCTTCACCATCTGCACTTCCCTAACTCAGAGCAATAAAGAAATCTTTCTCCAGGAGCCCTGCTTATTTTCATCCCATAATTTATTTCCCCATAGGGAAATTTCCTTGGTGTTTCTCCAGGAACTTCTGTATTGCTCTCGGGAAGGGTGGGGTGAAATTACTACACTGCTGATCAAAAGCCCAAGAGATATGAAATAAATTGTTCTTTTTAAGGCTTTTATTTCTGGATGCTGTTATCGCTGTAATTTCTCATGCTCAAACCACATAACATACACTACAGCCATTGAGCACTATTTTTATTGGCTAGGAAAATTATTGTACAAAGCACTTGGACATCTGCCAGGGAGAGTTGTTATAAAGTAGGCATTTCTGGAGAGGAAATGAAGAGCAAGAAGGAGAAACAGAACCACAGACATCCAGACCTTATCTCTGCTCTGGGATCCCTCTGTCAGAAGACTGCGATGGACACGCATTTTCCCTGCAGTCAGGGAAACTTGTCATGAAATACATTAATGATGGAGCTAGTTCTGTTTTCAGAAAAGGTGTACAGGACATTTTTTGAGTACTAAGGGGACTTCAACTATTGTATTTGCTATCTGCTAGCACACCAGCTAACATAGCAGCACGTTTGTTTCCACGTGATTTTTAAGACATAACTGTTCATTACATTAGAACTATACATAATATTCAGATAAGAGTATTTATTATTCTCTGCTGCCCACAGACTTTATCTGCTCAGAGAATTTGCACCACTTTCACTATAAATGCCAAAAATAAAGATATACAAACTCCTCCATCTGGGTGCTGCTATACCACCGTAAGTGCATTTAATTAGTATATTTACTCTCCTGTATGAGGAAGAGATTAAGCTTGATCTTTTAGCAACATGTTATTACCAGCATAGGAGTATACACACATTAAGCTATATTATCATAACTATTTGGGGTGTATGTCTGTGTGGAGGAGAAGCTGTGCAACCACATCATGTGGTGTGGGAATATCTGAGGTACCAGTCAGCCTCTGCCTGCCCCTGTAGGCAGCCAGCATAAGCACCTCAATACAACAAGAAATAATGTAGAATCAGACCTAACTCTTTTTTTTTTTTAAGTCTCCACTCAAGCAGAGATTTTTTTTTTTTTTTTTGTTAACAGAGGTGTCCAGGATGACACCGTTAAGAAGCAAGAACACGTAGCTGGAATCAGCTATTCATTATAAGAACTCTGAAACTAATTAATTCCAAATATTCACTGTACTTGGTTGGCATCAACCAGAATCAGAGATAATTTGCAAAAACCCCTCATGACAGCTTTTTATAAAGATGGGGTTTTTTAAACAAAAATATTTGACTTGATAATTTCATTTGCATTGATTTAAATCCCTGTCACAGTGCTACATGCAGGATCAGCTCTTCAGCTAGTATAAATTTGTGCACCTCCACACGGTCCCATTACTGTATATCAGTGTTATAACTGCAGCTCCTCACACACCATCACAGCGCACAGAAAACAAGGCAGACGTTGAGGAAAGAAAGCCCCTTAATTTGTAGCCCAGTTAACAGTGAACTCTGGAATGGCAGGACAGAATTTTACTCTTTCCTCCTCAGTTACCAATAGATCGGAGTTCTGGCACTGCTTTCATTTTCTCTCACTGACATCTGCTTACATCAAGCAAACAGATGTATGTACCCAGAAGTTTGTAGGAGCTGGGACACACACCCAGCCCTACTCGGCTTCAGTGCCTTTATCCAATTCATAAAAATAATAAAACCAGTCATACTGAAATCAACCACAAGCATAGCAGGGAAGTTCTCTCACCACCCTGGGTCGATTCTGCCGAAGAAAGCTCTTCATATCTCCTCCAGCCATGAGCTCAAGCAGAATGAAGCGAGGCAGCGTCTGTAGGCTAACACCGATGCACTGCACGATATTTTGGTGATTGAACTTACTGAAAGGCAAGATCACAGCAACATGGAAGAGAAAGACAGCATTAGTACCCGGCCATCATCCATCACCCTCACTGTGCCTGGAGCTTTGACAACCTGGATTGAAGCAAATCCTGATGCTGTACAAGTTACCAAACAAATTCCTACTTCAGCCATATCAAAATGCCCCTCTGATTATGACAGCCCCAAGGTCAGGGTTATGCCTTGCATTACCCATGAAAAGCCTTCGATACAAATTATGAAAAACTGAAAGTAGAGTCTTCTGTCTGTGAAGAGAGAATTTAATGGACACACTGACTGAAAGATGGCGGTGACATGACAGAGAAAAGAAAGCTAAGCACTTCAAATATGCAAATATTATTAGCATTTGTGAAACAAAATCCTGACCAGTGAGGATTTTAAGTCAGCACTGGTTATTTTAAATATACTGCTCTCTAGTCAGGTGGACTCAGTTCAACATTTAGCCTTCCGAAGAGGGGTTCAGCTAATAACCTACTGCAGCAGCTGCTTATGCAATGGCTTTCTGTCTCTGACAAAAGAAAGCTGAGACTGTCAAGAAGCTCAGTAAGACCCGGTCATTAGAAAGCAGCATGTTCCCTTGGATAGTGATTACCTGGATAACAGAGGAACTAAAAATGGAGAGGAATTTGGGGAAGAGAAAGAGTCACGTGCTACTAAGTGAATCAAAGCACTCTATAATCAATTGAAATTGCTCTTTGAAAAAACATACATCAGTGTTACCTCCTGTTCAGCTGCCAAAGTTCTTGCAGACTTTAGGAAGTGGCACTATGTCATGAGATTCATGCTTTAATAGGAGAAAACCAGCCTCTAGGTATTAGGTATGAGCTGGGACAGTCAATTAGAAGAGGAACTTCATACTGCACAAATTAAAAATGCATAAATTCTGATCGCTTACAATCAACCCTGACTATACTATTATTTTAAAGTCCCCCTTGACTATATTATTATTTTAAGCTTATGGATTTGGGTTAAGGAAGTAAATTCCAAGACTGGAATACTTAAAGTACAGGTAGTAAGAAGAATAGCTCTCTTATCTTTTCCAGGCAGGTTTGATATATCTCATAGTTCACTGTCAGTGTGTTGTGCAGATGAGACCTTATAAAGGTTCTGTCAAACTTGCAAAGACATCAAAAGCCAGAACACATCTAAGAGAAGTGGCCACACTAGGAGAAGGGCTGTGTTCCATCTGTGCAAGCTACACACGCAGAGCCATATTCACTACCCTTATCCCTGCAGAGGTTTCAGAGTGTTCCACTCAGCTATTTTTGTGCAAAGAAAGGGTAAAAGCCCAGGACCTTCACTGCAAAAAGCACTTACTTATGGCAAACAGTTCTGCGGAGAGGAGAAGCAAAAAGTCTGCACGTATGCTTAGCTACTGCCTGAAAACCGCAATGAGAAAAGCTTTTCACACCTTCTCTGTCAGCTGCCAAACCCGCTCTTATAAAAACTCTTATTTGCCCTTGCATCCAAGCCTAAAAACTTACCTCCCTGGCATGAAGCCTGTGTTGTACCACCTTGGTGCTGGTCTTGCAGGGACTGACCTTCTGAGTTGCTGCACAGGTGGCTCTAATCTTTAGCTTTCCTATTGCTTTCCGTTTCATCATTGAAAATTTATTTTAGCAAGGGCTTCAGGACATGATTTATACTTAGTAAAAGGGCAATGGGATTCTTTGAAAAGGAAAACATTTCAAATGCAGAACACGTTTTTACAAAAATGTTGTGCCTTTTTAGTCCTCTGAACACGACCAGCAGAATCAACCAGCAGAATTTTTTGTTGAGATGTTGTACTGGTTTTGGGTGGGAGAGAGTGCATTTTCTTCACAGTAGTTCATATAGTGCTATGTTTTGGATTTGTGATCAAAACAATGTTGATAACACATTGGTATTTTAGCTATTGCTGAGCAGTGCTTACATAGCGTCAAGGCTCCTCACACCACCTGCCAGCGAGGAGCTGCACCAGTGCACCAGCCAGGGTGCACAAGAAGTTAGGAGGGGACACAGCTGGGACAGCTGACCCCAACTGACCAACGGGATATCCCATACTATACGACATCGTGCTCAACAATAAAAGCAGAGGGAAGAAGGAGGAAGGGGGAAATAATTCAGAGTCTGGCATTTGTCTTCCCAAGTAACTGTTACACGTGATGGAGCCCTGCTTTCCTGGAAATGGCTAAGCACCTGCCTGCTGAGAGGAAGTAGTGAATGAATTCTTAATCTTGCCCTTCCAATTCTCTTCCCCATCCCACTGCTGTGTGGGGCTCAGCTGCCTACTGGCATTAAACCACAACAGATGTGCAACAAAAGACCCTTGGTTACTTTGTTTGAGCTGAACACATGAAACCAGTAACTCATAATGCTACTAAAACACCATCTGGTGAAAAATAAGGCTGGATTTCTTTTCTGAACCCCAGCGAGTGGATTAATAATTCTCATTTCCTGCATTACTCCTTTTTCCCCTGCCCACCATCAGTATAAAAACCTTAAACTATACCTGATAATCAATGCTTCCATCAGGAAATCCATCTCATCCTGCTCAGAGCAGACTTCTGGCAGGGTCTGTTGAGAGGTAAAGACAGTGAGGACCATCCCACCAAAGAACTGAGAACATTTAGGTGACCACCAAAGGAAAAAGAAGAAAATAAAAAACACGAACAAGCATGTAACATGTGAATCACTTCAGGAATCTACTAGGAGCGCTTAATCTTTTTAGTGCTCAATTTATTGGACTGCACAAGACCCATTTGGTAGCTAAAGTTAGAACAGGAAACTGGTGATCTACTTGGAAATTTTTTGTGTGCATTTAACTATGTGCTGTGTTCTGGAGCAAAATAGCTTCAGGTACACATCAAGAAAGGCATTAGCTGGGGAATTACAGATCTAGTAAGCACTTTAAAATGACAGGGGTTAATTTATTCTCCATTTTCTGTACATCCACACTGCAGCACATGCTTCCACATTATAGAACACATACAGTCACATGATTTAAATAATTGTGTCATGTGGCCTTTTGGTTTCCCCTCCTGCCAGCAGATTTGGACAGCATCTGCCGCTGATAAACATGAACTGAGAGCACAGGCAGCAGTAGAAGCAGTGCCTGCTACCGTGCCCACTATTTTAACATTACGGGATGCTTTGGCCACAGCTGCGTGCAACACCTGCTGCCAAACTGCATGCAGAGAGGTGGGACGTTTACTGCTCAGCATGGTGAGGCTGGCATGGAAACAGTTCTTGTCATCAGCAGTGTGGGCTACAGAAGACAGGGGTGCATTTTGCTATCTCAAATAAGCGATTGCTTCACGCAGGACAGTGCAGATGATCTATTAAATTGGTGCAATACCCACAAACAATATGTGGAGTACGTTGCAAATATATTTTTTAATTCATCCCCAGTCTGCACCTGCTTCTTTTGCAAAGTTGGATCAGGACTGAGCACAGCCACAGCTTGGGCCCCATGGACACTCTACCAGTTTCTTGACAGTGAGAAAAGCAGCTTTTTGATGATGTTCAGGGTGTCCACTTCACAGGCAACTGGGTGAACAAGTGGGCAGACAGGGCTCTAACAAGTAGCCGTCATTGCTGAGACTTGCAAAACTGCTGACATCCTCACTGGATTATCACAACTGAACAACATGCTGATCTTCTGTTTGTCTCTGTGCTGTGGTGCTTTCTCCAGTCTGGACTGTGAAACTGGGCTGGGCTATAACAGCTGCTTGGTAGTGTCTGCTCTGGGTTCATAACGAAATGCCATAATACACGATCCTTTCACTTTTTTTTTTTTTAATGAAGGTTTTGAAAGACGGGATGAATAACAACAGAACTTCTTTTTATTAATGAAATCTACGTTTTGGGCTGAACTCAAAGTAGATTTGGTTTTCTTATAGGCACAAGCTTATAAAAGAACAAAAGCAGGCTATGAGCATCCTTAACATCAGGGCTGAGTAAGTGACAAATCCTGAGGCAACAGCAGTAATTTCACAGAAAACCAGCCTGTTATCTCATGCCATTAATGACATGGAAATTAGCACAATATCACAATATATATTCACAGCAGCATATTTAATGCTGCTATACTATCTGACTATCTGAAGACTATCTGAAAGTTCACATATGGCAGACAAACACTACTCTCAGTAGAAGGGAAATGTAATTAAGAAACAATAGACATTTTTAAATATGGTGATGTCATATGAAAAACTTAAGACAAAGCATTCAAAACCACTGAAATGCAGAAGTAATACTATATAAGCATTACTATACATGTTTACTGTTTGCTGTAACATAAATGCTTCATACTAATATTTGCCAGGGCTTTCTTTTCTTTATACAAGATTTAGAAACCCCCTTCTAGTCGGCAATGCTCCCAAAATGTCCGTTTGTTGCTATTTTTTTTGCCTATAGTTTCTTTTTTTCTTGGCTACTCAGATCTATAAAAATCATAGAATCACAGAATGGTTAGAATTGGAAGGGACCTTAAAGATCATCTGGTATCATCTACTAAAATCACTGCAGCAGAAAAGTCATTGTGGCAGATTCTCCGCTGGGGTGAACTGATGGCTCTCTATTGATTTCAAGGGAGCTATGTTTATGTTGAAAGAGAATTCGTTCTTTTAACTAATCACATTATGCAGTCTCCAGGTGACTAATTCACACAGCTTCCCATCTGAGGGCACTGATTCTATCTCTCCTGAGCAATGGGAATGGGGCTTTCAAAAGAGATTAGCCTTTACAGCCATTAGGCATGCAGCAAACAAAACAGATGCTTTACTTTCAACCTGCTGCTAGTGCCATACAGCTTAAAAATAAAATTTTATAATTCACAGATGCAGTAATGTGTGGAAACCTGCATCACACACATACATATGCCATTATGCATGTGATGAACGTGAATCTCCAACTGGAATACTAATAAGATAATTTGTCTCTTAGAGGTAATTGTTTTTGTATAAGAAATTTGTGGGTACTGACCTTGATAGCCACTTGAAGAGGGTTGGGATCCCCTGCAATGCCTACCACAGTTCCCTCATAAACCTCACCAAATGCACCATGTCCTAGGGCCCTAGAAGGCAAAAAGAGAGAACAGATGTTACTACACCCCTGGATCCAGCACTGGCTGAGCTCTTCTCGTAGAATCATAGATTCTTCTCTTCATGCAGTTGAAGAATAGGAATAGAACCTGCTCTAAGACATGGAATCAACAACAGAGTTTTGTTTTCATCTCAAAGCCTCTGAAAAGAACTTCTCAGTATTTTCTGTCACTGTGACTAAAACATGGTTCTGAACAAATAAAGCAGCCTGCTCAATCCTAAGGCCCTATCACCAAGTATGGCAACAGCAAGGCAAGAAAGAACTGGAGAAGAACAGAATAAGGTAGCTGCAAAGCTGATGTCTTCAGGAGGTGGTGTAAGACAGCACGTAAGAACAATGCGGTCTTTCCTTCTAAAGTTTACATAACTTTCGTCAATATCATCTGGATGGTATGGAACCAAAGAGCAACCCAGCATGTATTTCCTCACGACGGGAAATTTCCTTGTGACAGGAAATGCTGAAAAAGAAATACTGCTACAGATTTGGAACGGAGTTACTGCCAGGTGTCAAATGTGATGCAGGACATCATAGGAAAATACAGAGGTGAAATACCCTGTGCTTTGTGTGGGAACATGGAACAGAACACTCATAAAATTATACTTCCACTTGAGAACTTTATGGAATCAAAATATCTTTGAGAACATAGTAAGCGTCACATCTGATGTATTTTGGCTGGCTTGGACTAGGTGCTTTCCAGTTAGTCAGACAGGTGGCCCTCATTTTCTCATCCTGGATACCTGCTGATGAGTAAAACAAGCAGGCGAGCCCTACCTCTGCCTTTGTTTCAGGCTGCCTTTCCTGTCCTGTGCCAGAAAGCCACCCCTGCTGCAAGCCTTACCGAAGCAGAGAGATGTTCTTCCGTGGGATCTCCTTCAGCTCGCTCAGAGTGGCAGCCTTCCCTGCAAAGCAGTAGTTGGGGTTGTAATCTGTCATGATGGCCGATGTGCGGATTTTGCTCAGTTTATATTCTGGGCTCTGCAGTCGTGCTCTGGCTCCTTCCAGCTGCTGCTTCTTAAGGTGATATACTGGGGATGGGGAGACGTGCATATAAAAACGTGCAACTAAGATCAACACTTGGAGAGAAAAGACCATGCTGGTCACACAGAACAGAAAGAAAACACCTCCATAATTATAAATGCTCAAGGAGTATCTTTAGCTTACCATTATCACACTCTTCTCCATGCTCTGTAGTGATTTAATACTGGATATGCAAACAGTCTTATTCCAGCAGAATAATACTCCTGCTCACCTGGGAGCAACTCAGGTTTCCTCTGCTTCTTTGTACATTGGCTAAGGAAAGGCTGGTCCACAAGACACCTTGCTGCCATCGAGTCCCAAAAACCACACCATCTTCCTGAATTAGTTATATGTTCATTAATAGTCTGTGACTTCAGCCTATATAGCAGTGGCTGCTAAAGAACTACCTGCTAAAACAGCTTTCCAAGCTCTCTTCTCAGTAGCAAACACTAGAACAGAGCAGTTCTTGTCCTTTGGGATTATGCTTGTGGGATTATGTTTGGTGTGGTGATGTTTCCTATGACTTCTTTCTCCTTGTCCCTCTCATCAATTTGGGAGACCACAACACTGGCTCCAAGTATTAAAAGTAGAAGCATGTGGTTGGATGGTCTCCTTTTGTCTAATCTAACTGGGAAAGGTCAAGTCAAAGGGTGATAAACGGTGTTCTTACTGATAGATAGGCTGCCACAAGTGAGGATCATTCCAAGCACCACAATCACAGCCACCACAGCAAGGAGGAGCGGGAGAGGAAGGTGTCCCTCTGGGACAGGACTCTGGGGCACTGCACAAACAAAAAACAGAGGTGCATTAACCAGAAAACAATCAAAGCTGCTGTAGAGCATGCCTCTCAAGGTTGCTTCTATTTCAGAAAACAACACAGAGATCATGGTCAGACCATCATATAAAAATTATAGCACATCCCTCTACAGCCCTGAAGGTTGAAAAAATACCTAAATAATTTTTAAAACATTGTTAAGATAGAAAACTAACTGATAAAACACAGACTGCTTATCCACTCTCCAGCTTTTTATTAATCGGTAACACCACTGCTCCCAAGTTGAAACTCTACAGTCATGATTCTCTGGAGTTGCAAGAGAGTGTGCCAGGAAACAATAGTGAATACCAGGCATCAGCTGAACAGGCACAGTGGGAAACTGCTGTGGAAGGAAGTAATTTGTGGCTTAAATAACTCAGCAGTAGGTGGTATGTTATACCGAAGAGGTATTCACACTTAAATATCTGACGCACTGTGCCTATTCAGGAAATTTACACTGTGTCTCTTTACAGATATTTTACCTTCTACCTAATCTAAACCTGAATTTTTGAGATGCTGATAGAGATGCAGCTCAGTGTGTAAGGAAAGGACATCAGTAATTTTCAGTCAAATGTTTGACTGACATTTCTCATAACGCTGTATATACTGGAGCCACCAGCTGTAACTTGGGGATTTGATGATCAAAAAAGCCAGGAGGAGAGATGATACAAAGAATACAGACATTATCCATTGAGGATAAAGCTCCACATCTTACCAGTGCAGGTGACATTGTCATTGGCTAGCACAGCCCCCATCTCACACTGGCAGACTGGCAGGTTGGTGTCAGGGTCCCGCTTGCAGTTGTCTGAGTGGCAGTGGCTGCAGTTAAGGTAGATCTGAACCTCCACCTCACCATGACTCTCCATGGCTGAATGAGGAACCAGACACAACAGGTGGGTTTAGTTTAGCTTTTCCTATCTTGTTCTGCTAAGGAAAAAAATAGAGCAGGTACCTACAGCTTCTCTCCTTTTCTCTAGCAGAGCAGATGGTCCAACACAGTGTGGACACATGCCAGAAACCTTAGAGGGGCCAGGAGGGAAGAGGAGATTGGGTCCCTCAAGCAAACAGAGAGGTCTTGAAATGAATTGACCTGGAAACATGTGGGACTGAGGTTGTTCAGTTGAACTTGATGACTGGTGTCTCTCCTGGCTTAGAGATTGAGACAAAAAGGGTACCAGAGCACTACAGACGTATTTAAAGAAATGACCACAGCTAAAGATCTCGCCTGCAGAGTAAAATATGCCTGAATGAAATCCATAAAAAGCAAAGACAGAAGGAGAGGGAGCAGGAAAGAGGAAATAGAGAGAAGGAAGGAAAAAGGAGGAAGAAAAGAACTGTGAGGAATTAGTAGTAGTATATTGTACCTGCCAGGGGATGCAAGAAGATCTCTCCAATGGGGTTCACAAAAGAGATGCCATCCTGCCCACCAGCTGTGATATCATCATTATCAGAGGTGTGTCCCCCTGGGGAAAGAGGAGTGTGGCTAGCCGATCAGTGCTGCATGCTGCAAAAATGTGATGCCTTTGAAGGGCTGCATTCGTTCCTGGCTCTTATCACCTGGGGTCACTCTGCAACCTTCCAGGGATATATTAATATGTATAGTATCCTTGATGGATAAACACTCACTTGACCTAGCCAAGCCAGTACTAAGGCTAGTGAAGTGACTTATTCCAATGTAGGTTTCTCATTTCAGCAAGGTAAAAATATATTTGCTTTAAATAGAAAAAAGAAATGGAATATTTTCCACGAGCAACTTGGGGACAAATGAAGAGGTGAAGCTGTGCTGAATCCAAATACTAAATCATGTAGGAACGCTTCTAAAACCTTGATTTCCCCAAGTAAAGAGAGATGGTGGAGAGTGGGGCAGGTTCAGCTTGAAGTATCTGTGAATTACCTTCTGCGGTAGTATACCTCTGCTCTGAGAGCTCTAGCCCTTAACTGCAGGTACTCTGAAGGGTACAAAATTAGACAGCATGACTATTCCTCCAACAGACTTACCTCTGTAGCCTCCGCCTCCTCCACCAGAAGTACAAGCTCCTCCTCCTCCACCAAAGCCACCAGAGGTGGCCCACTGGAGCTTGGCTAGTGCTTGAGGACAAGCTTGACCCCCTTCTCCACCTTCCAGAAGGGACTTCCCAGCCTGAGGAAGCAGAGTCTTATCTTGCCAGCCACCACCGCCACCTTCACAGTCAGAGAGTGAGAGAACAAAACAAGAACAGGTGAGGGAGGCACAAGCAGAGGACAGTAGGAGAGATACTGTAGAGAGACAGAAATTGGACCTTCTTAATTTCTTAAGTGCTTGCATTCAAGTTAACTCCATTTTAAGGATAAGAGAATATACAGACAAGCTCCTTGTTTCCATGGATAATAACAAAGTGGAAACCTAATGCACAACCTGTGGTACATGCTGCATAACCAGCACCTTAGCACCAATTTATAGTGGCATTAGGGAAATACGGAGCCCACCAATCCCCTTCGGGATAACTGGTTAGGGCTTCCAGCCATGTGAGATGCTGAGCTCCCCAGGGAAATAAAATATAAACTGGATTTCCTCATCTCCCTCTAGCAGCACCTCTAAAAGGCTATTACAGCAGGCGATGGACAACCGCTGGACTTTTTTGTTTCTTAGGAATGGATTCTAGCTGTTACAGCTGTTACAAGATTACAAATAATCTTCCATTTCTGGTATGATTCCCACAATATAATTCTTGTTATTAGGATTTCAGGGGAGTAACAGGGAAAAAGTCTTTTCTTCAAAGGCCATTGTTAGTGTGGAGAACTGGGGTCAATCCCCCAAATATCATTTTCACTGAATCATTTCAAAGAAGAGAGGAGCCCTCCTATGGAATAGCCTGTGCTGGAACACTCATCACCTGTCTTTTTATCTGGTGACACACCATATAAGAAGACATCCTTTATAGACTACCAGCGTATTTCTAAAAACTACTGCCACAGAAAAACTCCAAAAGACCAAAGAGAAGCCCCTCGCTTCATGCCTACAAGACAACTTGTAGGGGTCAGGCTCTTTTCAGTGGTGCCCAGCAACAGGACAAGAGGTAATGGGCACAACTTGAGCATAGGAAGTTCCACATAAACACGAGGAGGAACTTCTTTACCCTGAGGGTGGCAGAGCACTGGAAGAGGCTGCCCAGAGATGTGGTGGAGTCTCCATTTCTGAAGACATTCAAAACTCGCCCGGACGCATTCCTGTGCAACCTGCTCTAGGTGACCCTGCTTTGCAGTGGGTTGGACTAGATGATCTCCAGAGGTCCCTTCCAACACCTACGATTCTGTGATT
>NW_026961257.1:0-156360 GCF_963924245.1 Chroicocephalus ridibundus
AGAAGTGGCGATTATGTTTAGACTTTCTCGGAACTGCTTCAAATCAACTAGATATCTTTGTGCTGTAAATCTCCCAACAGCCAAACGCAAAAGCAGCAAACATCTCGCTGTATGTCCCACATCCAAAGTGCAAGAGAGAGCTTGCTCTCCCTGTCTTTGAGTACTGTTTTCGCTGTGCCGGTTACCTCTTTGCTAACATTCTCTTCAGCGCTGCAGGGAAACCAGGAACCACGTGGAGAAGGCACCCACACTGAAAGTGCCTGGAGGGAACATTGGGGCTTCTTCTCAGTGTCTCTGACATAGGGTTTCACTGTCCCGGGAAAGTCTCTGCTAACACCCTGCAGAGCGCTGTGCCCAATCTACAGAAACGTCTTGCGGTATCTCCTACAGGGAAAGTGCCAGGAGGTAACTGTCCATCTTGTTCTCAGTGTCTCTGAGAATTGCTCTGATTATCCCTGTGACCTCTTTGCTAAGACTCTCCAGAGAGCCGTCCTCAAAACCAACACACATCTTGACATATCTCCCACATTGATCGCAGTGTCTCCAGGAACGGCATTCAAGGAGCCAGGAACTTTTCTCCCTACACTGTCCATTGAGTTGTCCTCAAAACCAATATACATCCTGCTATATCTCCCACATGGAAAGTGCCAGGAGGGAGAAGTGGCGATTATGTTTAGACTTTCTCGGAACTGCTTCAAATCAACTAGATATCTTTGTGCTGTAAATCTCCCAACAGCCAAACGCAAAAGCAGCAAACATCTCGCTGTATGTCCCACATCCAAAGTGCCAAGAGAGAGCTTGCTCTCCCTGTCTTTGAGTACTGTTTTCGCTGTGCCGGTTACCTCTTTGCTAACATTCTCTTCAGCGCTGCAGGGAAACCAGGAACCACGTGGAGAAGGCACCCACACTGAAAGTGCCTGGAGGGAACATTGGGGCTTCTTCTCAGTGTCTCTGACATAGGGTTTCACTGTCCCCGGGAAAGTCTCTGCTAACACCCTGCAGAGCGCTGTGCCCAATCTACAGAAACGTCTTGCGGTATCTCCTACAGGGAAAGTGCCAGGAGGGAACTGTCCATCTTGTTCTCAGTGTCTCTGAGAATTGCTCTGATTATCCCTGTGACCTCTTTGCTAAGACTCTCCAGAGAGCCGTCCTCAAAACCAACACACATCTTGACATATCTCCCTCATTGATCGCAGTGTCTCCAGGAACGGCATTCAAGGAGCCAGGAACTTTTCTCCCTACACTGTCCATTGAGTTGTCCTCAAAACCAATATACATCCTGCTATATCTCCCACATGGAAAGTGCCAGGAGGGAGAAGTGGCGATTATGTTTAGACTTTCTCGGAACTGCTTCAAATCAACTAGATATCTTTGTGCTGTAAATCTCCCAACAGCCAAACGCAAAAGCAGCAAACATCTCGCTGTATGTCCCACATCCAAAGTGCCAAGAGAGAGCTTGCTCTCCCTGTCTTTGAGTACTGTTTTCGCTGTGCCGGTTACCTCTTTGCTAACATTCTCTTCAGCGCTGCAGGGAAACCAGGAACCACGTGGAGAAGGCACCCACACTGAAAGTGCCTGGAGGGAACATTGGGGCTTTTTCTCAGTGTCTCTGACATAGGGTTTCACTGTCCCGGGAAAGTCTCTGCTAACACCCTGCAGAGCGCTGTGCCCAATCTACAGAAACGTCTTGCGGTATCTCCTACAGGGAAAGTGCCAGGAGGGAACTGTCCATCTTGTTCTCAGTGTCTCTGAGAATTGCTCTGATTATCCCTGTGACCTCTTTGCTAAGACTCTCCAGAGAGCCGTCCTCAAAACCAACACACATCTTGACATATCTCCCACATTGATCGCAGTGTCTCCAGGAACGGCATTCAAGGAGCCAGGAACTTTTCTCCCTACACTGTCCATTGAGTTGTCCTCAAAACCAATATACATCCTGCTATATCTCCCACATGGAAAGTGCCAGGAGGGAGAAGTGGCGATTATGTTTAGACTTTCTCGGAACTGCTTCAAATCAACTAGATATCTTTGTGCTGTAAATCTCCCAACAGCCAAACGCAAAAGCAGCAAACATCTCGCTGTATGTCCCACATCCAAAGTGCCAAGAGAGAGCTTGCTCTCCCTGTCTTTGAGTACTGTTTTCGCTGTGCCGGTTACCTCTTTGCTAACATTCTCTTCAGCGCTGCAGGGAAACCAGGAACCACGTGGAGAAGGCACCCACACTGAAAGTGCCTGGAGGGAACATTGGGGCTTCTTCTCAGTGTCTCTGACATAGGGTTTCACTGTCCCGGGAAAGTCTCTGCTAACACCCTGCAGAGCGCTGTGCCCAATCTACAGAAACGTCTTGCGGTATCTCCTACAGGGAAAGTGCCAGGAGGGAACTGTCCATCTTGTTCTCAGTGTCTCTGAGAATTGCTCTGATTATCCCTGTGACCTCTTTGCTAAGACTCTCCAGAGAGCCGTCCTCAAAACCAACACACATCTTGACATATCTCCCTCATTGATCGCAGTGTCTCCAGGAACGGCATTCAAGGAGCCAGGAACTTTTCTCCCTACACTGTCCATTGAGTTGTCCTCAAAACCAATATACATCCTGCTATATCTCCCACATGGAAAGTGCCAGGAGGGAGAAGTGGCGATTATGTTTAGACTTTCTCGGAACTGCTTCAAATCAACTAGATATCTTTGTGCTGTAAATCTCCCAACAGCCAAACGCAAAAGCAGCAAACATCTCGCTGTATGTCCCACATCCAAAGTGCCAAGAGAGAGCTTGCTCTCCCTGTCTTTGAGTACTGTTTTCGCTGTGCCGGTTACCTCTTTGCTAACATTCTCTTCAGCGCTGCAGGGAAACCAGGAACCACGTGGAGAAGGCACCCACACTGAAAGTGCCTGGAGGGAACATTGGGGCTTCTTCTCAGTGTCTCTGACATAGGGTTTCACTGTCCGGGAAAGTCTCTGCTAACACCCTGCAGAGCGCTGTGCCCAATCTACAGAAACGTCTTGCGGTATCTCCTACAGGGAAAGTGCCAGGAGGGAACTGTCCATCTTGTTCTCAGTGTCTCTGAGAATTGCTCTGATTATCCCTGTGACCTCTTTGCTAAGACTCTCCAGAGAGCCGTCCTCAAAACCAACACACATCTTGACATATCTCCCACATTGATCGCAGTGTCTCCAGGAACGGCATTCAAGGAGCCAGGAACTTTTCTCCCTACACTGTCCATTGAGTTGTCCTCAAAACCAATATACATCCTGCTATATCTCCCACATGGAAAGTGCCAGGAGGGAGAAGTGGCGATTATGTTTAGACTTTCTCGGAACTGCTTCAAATCAACTAGATATCTTTGTGCTGTAAATCTCCCAACAGCCAAACGCAAAAGCAGCAAACATCTCGCTGTATGTCCCACATCCAAAGTGCCAAGAGAGAGCTTGCTCTCCCTGTCTTTGAGTACTGTTTTCGCTGTGCCGGTTACCTCTTTGCTAACATTCTCTTCAGCGCTGCAGGGAAACCAGGAACCACGTGGAGAAGGCACCCACACTGAAAGTGCCTGGAGGGAACATTGGGGCTTCTTCTCAGTGTCTCTGACATAGGGTTTCACTGTCCCGGGAAAGTCTCTGCTAACACCCTGCAGAGCGCTGTGCCCAATCTACAGAAACGTCTTGCGGTATCTCCTACAGGGAAAGTGCCAGGAGGGAACTGTCCATCTTGTTCTCAGTGTCTCTGAGAATTGCTCTGATTATCCCTGTGACCTCTTTGCTAAGACTCTCCAGAGAGCCGTCCTCAAAACAAACACACATCTTGACATATCTCCCTCATTGATCGCAGTGTCTCCAGGAACGGCATTCAAGGAGCCAGGAACTTTTCTCCCTACACTGTCCATTGAGTTGTCCTCAAAACCAATATACATCCTGCTATATCTCCCACATGGAAAGTGCCAGGAGGGAGAAGTGGCGATTATGTTTAGACTTTCTCGGAACTGCTTCAAATCAACTAGATATCTTTGTGCTGTAAATCTCCCAACAGCCAAACGCAAAAGCAGCAAACATCTCGCTGTATGTCCCACATCCAAAGTGCCAAGAGAGAGCTTGCTCTCCCTGTCTTTGAGTACTGTTTTCGCTGTGCCGGTTACCTCTTTGCTAACATTCTCTTCAGCGCTGCAGGGAAACCAGGAACCACGTGGAGAAGGCACCCACACTGAAAGTGCCTGGAGGGAACATTGGGGCTTCTTCTCAGTGTCTCTGACATAGGGTTTCACTGTCCCGGGAAAGTCTCTGCTAACACCCTGCAGAGCGCTGTGCCCAATCTACAGAAACGTCTTGCGGTATCTCCTACAGGGAAAGTGCCAGGAGGGAACTGTCCATCTTGTTCTCAGTGTCTCTGAGAATTGCTCTGATTATCCCTGTGACCTCTTTGCTAAGACTCTCCAGAGAGCCGTCCTCAAAACCAACACACATCTTGACATATCTCCCACATTGATCGCAGTGTCTCCAGGAACGGCATTCAAGGAGCCAGGAACTTTTCTCCCTACACTGTCCATTGAGTTGTCCTCAAAACCAATATACATCCTGCTATATCTCCCACATGGAAAGTGCCAGGAGGGAGAAGTGGGGATTATGTTTAGACTTTCTCGGAACTGCTTCAAATCAACTAGATATCTTTGTGCTGTAAATCTCCCAACAGCCAAACGCAAAAGCAGCAAACATCTCGCTGTATGTCCCACATCCAAAGTGCCAAGAGAGAGCTTGCTCTCCCTCTCTTTGAGTACTGTTTTCGCTGTCCCGGTTACCTCTTTGCTAACATTCTCTTCAGCGCTGCAGGGAAACCAGGAACCACGTGGAGAAGGCACCCACACTGAAAGTGCCTGGAGGGAACATTGGGGCTTCTTCTCAGTGTCTCTGACATAGGGTTTCACTGTCCCGGGAAAGTCTCTGCTAACACCCTGCAGAGCGCTGTGCCCAATCTACAGAAACGTCTTGCGGTATCTCCTACAGGGAAAGTGCCAGGAGGGAACTGTCCATCTTGTTCTCAGTGTCTCTGAGAATTGCTCTGATTATCCCTGTGACCTCTTTGCTAAGACTCTCCAGAGAGCCGTCCTCAAAACCAACACACATCTTGACATATCTCCCACATTGATCGCAGTGTCTCCAGGAACGGCATTCAAGGAGCCAGGAACTTTTCTCCCTACACTGTCCATTGAGTTGTCCTCAAAACCAATATACATCCTGCTATATCTCCCACATGGAAAGTGCCAGGAGGGAGAAGTGGCGATTATGTTTAGACTTTCTCGGAACTGCTTCAAATCAACTAGATATCTTTGTGCTGTAAATCTCCCAACAGCCAAACGCAAAAGCAGCAAACATCTCGCTGTATGTCCCACATCCAAAGTGCCAAGAGAGAGCTTGCTCTCCCTGTCTTTGAGTACTGTTTTCGCTGTGCCGGTTACCTCTTTGCTAACATTCTCTTCAGCGCTGCAGGGAAACCAGGAACCACGTGGAGAAGGCACCCACACTGAAAGTGCCTGGAGGGAACATTGGGGCTTCTTCTCAGTGTCTCTGACATAGGGTTTCACTGTCCCGGGAAAGTCTCTGCTAACACCCTGCAGAGCGCTGTGCCCAATCTACAGAAACGTCTTGCGGTATCTCCTACAGGGAAAGTGCCAGGAGGGAACTGTCCATCTTGTTCTCAGTGTCTCTGAGAATTGCTCTGATTATCCCTGTGACCTCTTTGCTAAGACTCTCCAGAGAGCCGTCCTCAAAACAAACACACATCTTGACATATCTCCCTCATTGATCGCAGTGTCTCCAGGAACGGCATTCAAGGAGCCAGGAACTTTTCTCCCTACACTGTCCATTGAGTTGTCCTCAAAACCAATATACATCCTGCTATATCTCCCACATGGAAAGTGCCAGGAGGGAGAAGTGGCGATTATGTTTAGACTTTCTCGGAACTGCTTCAAATCAACTAGATATCTTTGTGCTGTAAATCTCCCAACAGCCAAACGCAAAAGCAGCAAACATCTCGCTGTATGTCCCACATCCAAAGTGCCAAGAGAGAGCTTGCTCTCCCTGTCTTTGAGTACTGTTTTCGCTGTGCCGGTTACCTCTTTGCTAACATTCTCTTCAGCGCTGCAGGGAAACCAGGAACCACGTGGAGAAGGCACCCACACTGAAAGTGCCTGGAGGGAACATTGGGGCTTCTTCTCAGTGTCTCTGACATAGGGTTTCACTGTCCCGGGAAAGTCTCTGCTAACACCCTGCAGAGCGCTGTGCCCAATCTACAGAAACGTCTTGCGGTATCTCCTACAGGGAAAGTGCCAGGAGGGAACTGTCCATCTTGTTCTCAGTGTCTCTGAGAATTGCTCTGATTATCCCTGTGACCTCTTTGCTAAGACTCTCCAGAGAGCCGTCCTCAAAACCAACACACATCTTGACATATCTCCCACATTGATCGCAGTGTCTCCAGGAACGGCATTCAAGGAGCCAGGAACTTTTCTCCCTACACTGTCCATTGAGTTGTCCTCAAAACCAATATACATCCTGCTATATCTCCCACATGGAAAGTGCCAGGAGGGAGAAGTGGCGATTATGTTTAGACTTCCTCGGAACTGCTTCAAATCAACTAGATATCTTTGTGCTGTAAATCTCCCAACAGCCAAACGCAAAAGCAGCAAACATCTCGCTGTATGTCCCACATCCAAAGTGCCAAGAGAGAGCTTGCTCTCCCTGTCTTTGAGTACTGTTTTCGCTGTGCCGGTTACCTCTTTGCTAACATTCTCTTCAGCGCTGCAGGGAAACCAGGAACCACGTGGAGAAGGCACCCACACTGAAAGTGCCTGGAGGGAACATTGGGGCTTCTTCTCAGTGTCTCTGACATAGGGTTTCACTGTCCCGGGAAAGTCTCTGCTAACACCCTGCAGAGCGCTGTGCCCAATCTACAGAAACGTCTTGCGGTATCTCCTACAGGGAAAGTGCCAGGAGGGAACTGTCCATCTTGTTCTCAGTGTCTCTGAGAATTGCTCTGATTATCCCTGTGACCTCTTTGCTAAGACTCTCCAGAGAGCCGTCCTCAAAACCAACACACATCTTGACATATCTCCCACATTGATCGCAGTGTCTCCAGGAACGGCATTCAAGGAGCCAGGAACTTTTCTCCCTACACTGTCCATTGAGTTGTCCTCAAAACCAATATACATCCTGCTATATCTCCCACATGGAAAGTGCCAGGAGGGAGAAGTGGCGATTATGTTTAGACTTTCTCGGAACTGCTTCAAATCAACTAGATATCTTTGTGCTGTAAATCTCCCAACAGCCAAACGCAAAAGCAGCAAACATCTCGCTGTATGTCCCACATCCAAAGTGCCAAGAGAGAGCTTGCTCTCCCTGTCTTTGAGTACTGTTTTCGCTGTGCCGGTTACCTCTTTGCTAACATTCTCTTCAGCGCTGCAGGGAAACCAGGAACCACGTGGAGAAGGCACCCACACTGAAAGTGCCTGGAGGGAACATTGGGGCTTCTTCTCAGTGTCTCTGACATAGGGTTTCACTGTCCCGGGAAAGTCTCTGCTAACACCCTGCAGAGCGCTGTGCCCAATCTACAGAAACGTCTTGCGGTATCTCCTACAGGGAAAGTGCCAGGAGGGAACTGTCCATCTTGTTCTCAGTGTCTCTGAGAATTGCTCTGATTATCCCTGTGACCTCTTTGCTAAGACTCTCCAGAGAGCCGTCCTCAAAACCAACACACATCTTGACATATCTCCCTCATTGATCGCAGTGTCTCCAGGAACGGCATTCAAGGAGCCAGGAACTTTTCTCCCTACACTGTCCATTGAGTTGTCCTCAAAACCAATATACATCCTGCTATATCTCCCACATGGAAAGTGCCAGGAGGGAGAAGTGGCGATTATGTTTAGACTTTCTCGGAACTGCTTCAAATCAACTAGATATCTTTGTGCTGTAAATCTCCCAACAGCCAAACGCAAAAGCAGCAAACATCTCGCTGTATGTCCCACATCCAAAGTGCCAAGAGAGAGCTTGCTCTCCCTGTCTTTGAGTACTGTTTTCGCTGTGCCGGTTACCTCTTTGCTAACATTCTCTTCAGCGCTGCAGGGAAACCAGGAACCACGTGGAGAAGGCACCCACACTGAAAGTGCCTGGAGGGAACATTGGGGCTTCTTCTCAGTGTCTCTGACATAGGGTTTCACTGTCCCGGGAAAGTCTCTGCTAACACCCTGCAGAGCGCTGTGCCCAATCTACAGAAACGTCTTGCGGTATCTCCTACAGGGAAAGTGCCAGGAGGGAACTGTCCATCTTGTTCTCAGTGTCTCTGAGAATTGCTCTGATTATCCCTGTGACCTCTTTGCTAAGACTCTCCAGAGAGCCGTCCTCAAAACCAACACACATCTTGACATATCTCCCACATTGATCGCAGTGTCTCCAGGAACGGCATTCAAGGAGCCAGGAACTTTTCTCCCTACACTGTCCATTGAGTTGTCCTCAAAACCAATATACATCCTGCTATATCTCCCACATGGAAAGTGCCAGGAGGGAGAAGTGGCGATTATGTTTAGACTTTCTCGGAACTGCTTCAAATCAACTAGATATCTTTGTGCTGTAAATCTCCCAACAGCCAAACGCAAAAGCAGCAAACATCTCGCTGTATGTCCCACATCCAAAGTGCCAAGAGAGAGCTTGCTCTCCCTGTCTTTGAGTACTGTTTTCGCTGTGCCGGTTACCTCTTTGCTAACATTCTCTTCAGCGCTGCAGGGAAACCAGGAACCACGTGGAGAAGGCACCCACACTGAAAGTGCCTGGAGGGAACATTGGGGCTTCTTCTCAGTGTCTCTGACATAGGGTTTCACTGTCCCGGGAAAGTCTCTGCTAACACCCTGCAGAGCGCTGTGCCCAATCTACAGAAACGTCTTGCGGTATCTCCTACAGGGAAAGTGCCAGGAGGGAACTGTCCATCTTGTTCTCAGTGTCTCTGAGAATTGCTCTGATTATCCCTGTGACCTCTTTGCTAAGACTCTCCAGAGAGCCGTCCTCAAAACCAACACACATCTTGACATATCTCCCTCATTGATCGCAGTGTCTCCAGGAACGGCATTCAAGGAGCCAGGAACTTTTCTCCCTACACTGTCCATTGAGTTGTCCTCAAAACCAATATACATCCTGCTATATCTCCCACATGGAAAGTGCCAGGAGGGAGAAGTGGGGATTATGTTTAGACTTTCTCGGAACTGCTTCAAATCAACTAGATATCTTTGTGCTGTAAATCTCCCAACAGCCAAACGCAAAAGCAGCAAACATCTCGCTGTATGTCCCACATCCAAAGTGCCAAGAGAGAGCTTGCTCTCCCTGTCTTTGAGTACTGTTTTCGCTGTGCCGGTTACCTCTTTGCTAACATTCTCTTCAGCGCTGCAGGGAAACCAGGAACCACGTGGAGAAGGCACCCACACTGAAAGTGCCTGGAGGGAACATTGGGGCTTCTTCTCAGTGTCTCTGACATAGGGTTTCACTGTCCCGGGAAAGTCTCTGCTAACACCCTGCAGAGCGCTGTGCCCAATCTACAGAAACGTCTTGCGGTATCTCCTACAGGGAAAGTGCCAGGAGGGAACTGTCCATCTTGTTCTCAGTGTCTCTGAGAATTGCTCTGATTATCCCTGTGACCTCTTTGCTAAGACTCTCCAGAGAGCCGTCCTCAAAACCAACACACATCTTGACATATCTCCCACATTGATCGCAGTGTCTCCAGGAACGGCATTCAAGGAGCCAGGAACTTTTCTCCCTACACTGTCCATTGAGTTGTCCTCAAAACCAATATACATCCTGCTATATCTCCCACATGGAAAGTGCCAGGAGGGAGAAGTGGCGATTATGTTTAGACTTTCTCGGAACTGCTTCAAATCAACTAGATATCTTTGTGCTGTAAATCTCCCAACAGCCAAACGCAAAAGCAGCAAACATCTCGCTGTATGTCCCACATCCAAAGTGCCAAGAGAGAGCTTGCTCTCCCTGTCTTTGAGTACTGTTTTCGCTGTGCCGGTTACCTCTTTGCTAACATTCTCTTCAGCGCTGCAGGGAAACCAGGAACCACGTGGAGAAGGCACCCACACTGAAAGTGCCTGGAGGGAACATTGGGGCTTCTTCTCAGTGTCTCTGACATAGGGTTTCACTGTCCCGGGAAAGTCTCTGCTAACACCCTGCAGAGCGCTGTGCCCAATCTACAGAAACGTCTTGCGGTATCTCCTACAGGGAAAGTGCCAGGAGGGAACTGTCCATCTTGTTCTCAGTGTCTCTGAGAATTGCTCTGATTATCCCTGTGACCTCTTTGCTAAGACTCTCCAGAGAGCCGTCCTCAAAACCAACACACATCTTGACATATCTCCCACATTGATCGCAGTGTCTCCAGGAACGGCATTCAAGGAGCCAGGAACTTTTCTCCCTACACTGTCCATTGAGTTGTCCTCAAAACCAATATACATCCTGCTATATCTCCCACATGGAAAGTGCCAGGAGGGAGAAGTGGGGATTATGTTTAGACTTTCTCGGAACTGCTTCAAATCAACTAGATATCTTTGTGCTGTAAATCTCCCAACAGCCAAACGCAAAAGCAGCAAACATCTCGCTGTATGTCCCACATCCAAAGTGCCAAGAGAGAGCTTGCTCTCCCTGTCTTTGAGTACTGTTTTCGCTGTGCCGGTTACCTCTTTGCTAACGTTCTCTTCAGCGCTGCAGGGAAACCAGGAACCACGTGGAGAAGGCACCCACACTGAAAGTGCCTGGAGGGAACATTGGGGCTTCTTCTCAGTGTCTCTGACATAGGGTTTCACTGTCCCGGGAAAGTCTCTGCTAACACCCTGCAGAGCGCTGTGCCCAATCTACAGAAACGTCTTGCGGTATCTCCTACAGGGAAAGTGCCAGGAGGGAACTGTCCATCTTGTTCTCAGTGTCTCTGAGAATTGCTCTGATTATCCCTGTGACCTCTTTGCTAAGACTCTCCAGAGAGCCGTCCTCAAAACAAACACACATCTTGACATATCTCCCACATTGATCGCAGTGTCTCCAGGAACGGCATTCAAGGAGCCAGGAACTTTTCTCCCTACACTGTCCATTGAGTTGTCCTCAAAACCAATATACATCCTGCTATATCTCCCACATGGAAAGTGCCAGGAGGGAGAAGTGGCGATTATGTTTAGACTTTCTCGGAACTGCTTCAAATCAACTAGATATCTTTGTGCTGTAAATCTCCCAACAGCCAAACGCAAAAGCAGCAAACATCTCGCTGTATGTCCCACATCCAAAGTGCCAAGAGAGAGCTTGCTCTCCCTGTCTTTGAGTACTGTTTTCGCTGTGCCGGTTACCTCTTTGCTAACATTCTCTTCAGCGCTGCAGGGAAACCAGGAACCACGTGGAGAAGGCACCCACACTGAAAGTGCCTGGAGGGAACATTGGGGCTTCTTCTCAGTGTCTCTGACATAGGGTTTCACTGTCCCGGGAAAGTCTCTGCTAACACCCTGCAGAGCGCTGTGCCCAATCTACAGAAACGTCTTGCGGTATCTCCTACAGGGAAAGTGCCAGGAGGGAACTGTCCATCTTGTTCTCAGTGTCTCTGAGAATTGCTCTGATTATCCCTGTGACCTCTTTGCTAAGACTCTCCAGAGAGCCGTCCTCAAAACAAACACACATCTTGACATATCTCCCACATTGATCGCAGTGTCTCCAGGAACGGCATTCAAGGAGCCAGGAACTTTTCTCCCTACACTGTCCATTGAGTTGTCCTCAAAACCAATATACATCCTGCTATATCTCCCACATGGAAAGTGCCAGGAGGGAGAAGTGGCGATTATGTTTAGACTTTCTCGGAACTGCTTCAAATCAACTAGATATCTTTGTGCTGTACATCTCCCAACAGCCAAACGCAAAAGCAGCAAACATCTCGCTGTATGTCCCACATCCAAAGTGCCAAGAGAGAGCTTGCTCTCCCTGTCTTTGAGTACTGTTTTCGCTGTCCCGGTTACCTCTTTGCTAACATTCTCTTCAGCGCTGCAGGGAAACCAGGAACCACGTGGAGAAGGCACCCACACTGAAAGTGCCTGGAGGGAACATTGGGGCTTCTTCTCAGTGTCTCTGACATAGGGTTTCACTGTCCCGGGAAAGTCTCTGCTAACACCCTGCAGAGCGCTGTGCCCAATCTACAGAAACGTCTTGCGGTATCTCCTACAGGGAAAGTGCCAGGAGGGAATTGTCGAGCTTGTTCTCAGTGTCTCTGAGAATTGCTCTGATTATCCCTGTGACCTCTTTGCTAAGACTCTCCAGAGAGCCGTCCTCAAAACAAACACACATCTTGACATATCTCCCACATTGATCGCAGTGTCTCCAGGAACGGCATTCAAGGAGCCAGGAACTTTTCTCCCTACACTGTCCATTGAGTTGTCCTCAAAACCAATATACATCCTGCTATATCTCCCACATGGAAAGTGCCAGGAGGGAGAAGTGGCGATTATGTTTAGACTTTCTCGGAACTGCTTCAAATCAACTAGATATCTTTGTGCTGTAAATCTCCCAACAGCCAAACGCAAAAGCAGCAAACATCTCGCTGTATGTCCCACATCCAAAGTGCCAAGAGAGAGCTTGCTCTCCCTCTCTTTGAGTACTGTTTTCACTGTCCCGGTTACCTCTTTGCTAACATTCTCTTCAGCGCTGCAGGGAAACCAGGAACCACGTGGAGAAGGCACCCACACTGAAAGTGCCTGGAGGGAACATTGGGGCTTCTTCTCAGTGTCTCTGACATAGGGTTTCACTGTCCCGGGAAAGTCTCTGCTAACACCCTGCAGAGCGCTGTGCCCAATCTACAGAAACGTCTTGCGGTATCTCCTACAGGGAAAGTGCCAGGAGGGAACTGTCCATCTTGTTCTCAGTGTCTCTGAGAATTGCTCTGATTATCCCTGTGACCTCTTTGCTAAGACTCTCCAGAGAGCCGTCCTCAAAACCAACACACATCTTGACATATCTCCCACATTGATCGCAGTGTCTCCAGGAACGGCATTCAAGGAGCCAGGAACTTTTCTCCCTACACTGTCCATTGAGTTGTCCTCAAAACCAATATACATCCTGCTATATCTCCCACATGGAAAGTGCCAGGAGGGAGAAGTGGCGATTATGTTTAGACTTTCTCGGAACTGCTTCAAATCAACTAGATATCTTTGTGCTGTAAATCTCCCAACAGCCAAACGCAAAAGCAGCAAACATCTCGCTGTATGTCCCACATCCAAAGTGCCAAGAGAGAGCTTGCTCTCCCTGTCTTTGAGTACTGTTTTCGCTGTGCCGGTTACCTCTTTGCTAACATTCTCTTCAGCGCTGCAGGGAAACCAGGAACCACGTGGAGAAGGCACCCACACTGAAAGTGCCTGGAGGGAACATTGGGGCTTCTTCTCAGTGTCTCTGACATAGGGTTTCACTGTCCCGGGAAAGTCTCTGCTAACACCCTGCAGAGCGCTGTGCCCAATCTACAGAAACGTCTTGCGGTATCTCCTACAGGGAAAGTGCCAGGAGGGAACTGTCCATCTTGTTCTCAGTGTCTCTGAGAATTGCTCTGATTATCCCTGTGACCTCTTTGCTAAGACTCTCCAGAGAGCCGTCCTCAAAACAAACACACATCTTGACATATCTCCCTCATTGATCGCAGTGTCTCCAGGAACGGCATTCAAGGAGCCAGGAACTTTTCTCCCTACACTGTCCATTGAGTTGTCCTCAAAACCAATATACATCCTGCTATATCTCCCACATGGAAAGTGCCAGGAGGGAGAAGTGGCGATTATGTTTAGACTTTCTCGGAACTGCTTCAAATCAACTAGATATCTTTGTGCTGTAAATCTCCCAACAGCCAAACGCAAAAGCAGCAAACATCTCGCTGTATGTCCCACATCCAAAGTGCCAAGAGAGAGCTTGCTCTCCCTGTCTTTGAGTACTGTTTTCGCTGTGCCGGTTACCTCTTTGCTAACATTCTCTTCAGCGCTGCAGGGAAACCAGGAACCACGTGGAGAAGGCACCCACACTGAAAGTGCCTGGAGGGAACATTGGGGCTTCTTCTCAGTGTCTCTGACATAGGGTTTCACTGTCCCGGGAAAGTCTCTGCTAACACCCTGCAGAGCGCTGTGCCCAATCTACAGAAACGTCTTGCGGTATCTCCTACAGGGAAAGTGCCAGGAGGGAACTGTCCATCTTGTTCTCAGTGTCTCTGAGAATTGCTCTGATTATCCCTGTGACCTCTTTGCTAAGACTCTCCAGAGAGCCGTCCTCAAAACAAACACACATCTTGACATATCTCCCACATTGATCGCAGTGTCTCCAGGAACGGCATTCAAGGAGCCAGGAACTTTTCTCCCTACACTGTCCATTGAGTTGTCCTCAAAACCAATATACATCCTGCTATATCTCCCACATGGAAAGTGCCAGGAGGGAGAAGTGGCGATTATGTTTAGACTTTCTCGGAACTGCTTCAAATCAACTAGATATCTTTGTGCTGTAAATCTCCCAACAGCCAAACGCAAAAGCAGCAAACATCTCGCTGTATGTCCCACATCCAAAGTGCCAAGAGAGAGCTTGCTCTCCCTGTCTTTGAGTACTGTTTTCGCTGTGCCGGTTACCTCTTTGCTAACATTCTCTTCAGCGCTGCAGGGAAACCAGGAACCACGTGGAGAAGGCACCCACACTGAAAGTGCCTGGAGGGAACATTGGGGCTTCTTCTCAGTGTCTCTGACATAGGGTTTCACTGTCCCGGGAAAGTCTCTGCTAACACCCTGCAGAGCGCTGTGCCCAATCTACAGAAACGTCTTGCGGTATCTCCTACAGGGAAAGTGCCAGGAGGGAACTGTCCATCTTGTTCTCAGTGTCTCTGAGAATTGCTCTGATTATCCCTGTGACCTCTTTGCTAAGACTCTCCAGAGAGCCGTCCTCAAAACCAACACACATCTTGACATATCTCCCACATTGATCGCAGTGTCTCCAGGAACGGCATTCAAGGAGCCAGGAACTTTTCTCCCTACACTGTCCATTGAGTTGTCCTCAAAACCAATATACATCCTGCTATATCTCCCACATGGAAAGTGCCAGGAGGGAGAAGTGGCGATTATGTTTAGACTTTCTCGGAACTGCTTCAAATCAACTAGATATCTTTGTGCTGTAAATCTCCCAACAGCCAAACGCAAAAGCAGCAAACATCTCGCTGTATGTCCCACATCCAAAGTGCCAAGAGAGAGCTTGCTCTCCCTGTCTTTGAGTACTGTTTTCGCTGTGCCGGTTACCTCTTTGCTAACATTCTCTTCAGCGCTGCAGGGAAACCAGGAACCACGTGGAGAAGGCACCCACACTGAAAGTGCCTGGAGGGAACATTGGGGCTTCTTCTCAGTGTCTCTGACATAGGGTTTCACTGTCCCGGGAAAGTCTCTGCTAACACCCTGCAGAGCGCTGTGCCCAATCTACAGAAACGTCTTGCGGTATCTCCTACAGGGAAAGTGCCAGGAGGGAACTGTCCATCTTGTTCTCAGTGTCTCTGAGAATTGCTCTGATTATCCCTGTGACCTCTTTGCTAAGACTCTCCAGAGAGCCGTCCTCAAAACAAACACACATCTTGACATATCTCCCACATTGATCGCAGTGTCTCCAGGAACGGCATTCAAGGAGCCAGGAACTTTTCTCCCTACACTGTCCATTGAGTTGTCCTCAAAACCAATATACATCCTGCTATATCTCCCACATGGAAAGTGCCAGGAGGGAGAAGTGGCGATTATGTTTAGACTTTCTCGGAACTGCTTCAAATCAACTAGATATCTTTGTGCTGTACATCTCCCAACAGCCAAACGCAAAAGCAGCAAACATCTCGCTGTATGTCCCACATCCAAAGTGCCAAGAGAGAGCTTGCTCTCCCTGTCTTTGAGTACTGTTTTCGCTGTCCCGGTTACCTCTTTGCTAACATTCTCTTCAGCGCTGCAGGGAAACCAGGAACCACGTGGAGAAGGCACCCACACTGAAAGTGCCTGGAGGGAACATTGGGGCTTCTTCTCAGTGTCTCTGACATAGGGTTTCACTGTCCCGGGAAAGTCTCTGCTAACACCCTGCAGAGCGCTGTGCCCAATCTACAGAAACGTCTTGCGGTATCTCCTACAGGGAAAGTGCCAGGAGGGAATTGTCGAGCTTGTTCTCAGTGTCTCTGAGAATTGCTCTGATTATCCCTGTGACCTCTTTGCTAAGACTCTCCAGAGAGCCGTCCTCAAAACAAACACACATCTTGACATATCTCCCACATTGATCGCAGTGTCTCCAGGAACGGCATTCAAGGAGCCAGGAACTTTTCTCCCTACACTGTCCATTGAGTTGTCCTCAAAACCAATATACATCCTGCTATATCTCCCACATGGAAAGTGCCAGGAGGGAGAAGTGGCGATTATGTTTAGACTTTCTCGGAACTGCTTCAAATCAACTAGATATCTTTGTGCTGTAAATCTCCCAACAGCCAAACGCAAAAGCAGCAAACATCTCGCTGTATGTCCCACATCCAAAGTGCCAAGAGAGAGCTTGCTCTCCCTGTCTTTGAGTACTGTTTTCGCTGTGCCGGTTACCTCTTTGCTAACATTCTCTTCAGCGCTGCAGGGAAACCAGGAACCACGTGGAGAAGGCACCCACACTGAAAGTGCCTGGAGGGAACATTGGGGCTTCTTCTCAGTGTCTCTGACATAGGGTTTCACTGTCCCGGGAAAGTCTCTGCTAACACCCTGCAGAGCGCTGTGCCCAATCTACAGAAACGTCTTGCGGTATCTCCTACAGGGAAAGTGCCAGGAGGGAACTGTCCATCTTGTTCTCAGTGTCTCTGAGAATTGCTCTGATTATCCCTGTGACCTCTTTGCTAAGACTCTCCAGAGAGCCGTCCTCAAAACCAACACACATCTTGACATATCTCCCACATTGATCGCAGTGTCTCCAGGAACGGCATTCAAGGAGCCAGGAACTTTTCTCCCTACACTGTCCATTGAGTTGTCCTCAAAACCAATATACATCCTGCTATATCTCCCACATGGAAAGTGCCAGGAGGGAGAAGTGGCGATTATGTTTAGACTTTCTCGGAACTGCTTCAAATCAACTAGATATCTTTGTGCTGTAGATCTCCCAACAGCCAAACGCAAAAGCAGCAAACATCTCGCTGTATGTCCCACATCCAAAGTGCCAAGAGAGAGCTTGCTCTCCCTCTCTTTGAGTACTGTTTTCGCTGTCCCGGTTACCTCTTTGCTAACATTCTCTTCAGCGCTGCAGGGAAACCAGGAACCACGTGGAGAAGGCACCCACACTGAAAGTGCCTGGAGGGAACATTGGGGCTTCTTCTCAGTGTCTCTGACATAGGGTTTCACTGTCCCGGGAAAGTCTCTGCTAACACCCTGCAGAGCGCTGTGCCCAATCTACAGAAACGTCTTGCGGTATCTCCTACAGGGAAAGTGCCAGGAGGGAACTGTCCATCTTGTTCTCAGTGTCTCTGAGAATTGCTCTGATTATCCCTGTGACCTCTTTGCTAAGACTCTCCAGAGAGCCGTCCTCAAAACCAACACACATCTTGACATATCTCCCACATTGATCGCAGTGTCTCCAGGAACGGCATTCAAGGAGCCAGGAACTTTTCTCCCTACACTGTCCATTGAGTTGTCCTCAAAACCAATATACATCCTGCTATATCTCCCACATGGAAAGTGCCAGGAGGGAGAAGTGGCGATTATGTTTAGACTTTCTCGGAACTGCTTCAAATCAACTAGATATCTTTGTGCTGTAAATCTCCCAACAGCCAAACGCAAAAGCAGCAAACATCTCGCTGTATGTCCCACATCCAAAGTGCCAAGAGAGAGCTTGCTCTCCCTCTCTTTGAGTACTGTTTTCGCTGTCCCGGTTACCTCTTTGCTAACATTCTCTTCAGCGCTGCAGGGAAACCAGGAACCACGTGGAGAAGGCACCCACACTGAAAGTGCCTGGAGGGAACATTGGGGCTTCTTCTCAGTGTCTCTGACATAGGGTTTCACTGTCCCGGGAAAGTCTCTGCTAACACCCTGCAGAGCGCTGTGCCCAATCTACAGAAACGTCTTGCGGTATCTCCTACAGGGAAAGTGCCAGGAGGGAACTGTCCATCTTGTTCTCAGTGTCTCTGAGAATTGCTCTGATTATCCCTGTGACCTCTTTGCTAAGACTCTCCAGAGAGCCGTCCTCAAAACCAACACACATCTTGACATATCTCCCTCATTGATCGCAGTGTCTCCAGGAACGGCATTCAAGGAGCCAGGAACTTTTCTCCCTACACTGTCCATTGAGTTGTCCTCAAAACCAATATACATCCTGCTATATCTCCCACATGGAAAGTGCCAGGAGGGAGAAGTGGCGATTATGTTTAGACTTTCTCGGAACTGCTTCAAATCAACTAGATATCTTTGTGCTGTAAATCTCCCAACAGCCAAACGCAAAAGCAGCAAACATCTCGCTGTATGTCCCACATCCAAAGTGCCAAGAGAGAGCTTGCTCTCCCTGTCTTTGAGTACTGTTTTCGCTGTGCCGGTTACCTCTTTGCTAACATTCTCTTCAGCGCTGCAGGGAAACCAGGAACCACGTGGAGAAGGCACCCACACTGAAAGTGCCTGGAGGGAACATTGGGGCTTCTTCTCAGTGTCTCTGACATAGGGTTTCACTGTCCCGGGAAAGTCTCTGCTAACACCCTGCAGAGCGCTGTGCCCAATCTACAGAAACGTCTTGCGGTATCTCCTACAGGGAAAGTGCCAGGAGGGAACTGTCCATCTTGTTCTCAGTGTCTCTGAGAATTGCTCTGATTATCCCTGTGACCTCTTTGCTAAGACTCTCCAGAGAGCCGTCCTCAAAACCAACACACATCTTGACATATCTCCCACATTGATCGCAGTGTCTCCAGGAACGGCATTCAAGGAGCCAGGAACTTTTCTCCCTACACTGTCCATTGAGTTGTCCTCAAAACCAATATACATCCTGCTATATCTCCCACATGGAAAGTGCCAGGAGGGAGAAGTGGGGATTATGTTTAGACTTTCTCGGAACTGCTTCAAATCAACTAGATATCTTTGTGCTGTAAATCTCCCAACAGCCAAACGCAAAAGCAGCAAACATCTCGCTGTATGTCCCACATCCAAAGTGCCAAGAGAGAGCTTGCTCTCCCTGTCTTTGAGTACTGTTTTCGCTGTGCCGGTTACCTCTTTGCTAACATTCTCTTCAGCGCTGCAGGGAAACCAGGAACCACGTGGAGAAGGCACCCACACTGAAAGTGCCTGGAGGGAACATTGGGGCTTCTTCTCAGTGTCTCTGACATAGGGTTTCACTGTCCCGGGAAAGTCTCTGCTAACACCCTGCAGAGCGCTGTGCCCAATCTACAGAAACGTCTTGCGGTATCTCCTACAGGGAAAGTGCCAGGAGGGAACTGTCCATCTTGTTCTCAGTGTCTCTGAGAATTGCTCTGATTATCCCTGTGACCTCTTTGCTAAGACTCTCCAGAGAGCCGTCCTCAAAACCAACACACATCTTGACATATCTCCCACATTGATCGCAGTGTCTCCAGGAACGGCATTCAAGGAGCCAGGAACTTTTCTCCCTACACTGTCCATTGAGTTGTCCTCAAAACCAATATACATCCTGCTATATCTCCCACATGGAAAGTGCCAGGAGGGAGAAGTGGGGATTATGTTTAGACTTTCTCGGAACTGCTTCAAATCAACTAGATATCTTTGTGCTGTAAATCTCCCAACAGCCAAACGCAAAAGCAGCAAACATCTCGCTGTATGTCCCACATCCAAAGTGCCAAGAGAGAGCTTGCTCTCCCTGTCTTTGAGTACTGTTTTCGCTGTGCCGGTTACCTCTTTGCTAACATTCTCTTCAGCGCTGCAGGGAAACCAGGAACCACGTGGAGAAGGCACCCACACTGAAAGTGCCTGGAGGGAACATTGGGGCTTCTTCTCAGTGTCTCTGACATAGGGTTTCACTGTCCCGGGAAAGTCTCTGCTAACACCCTGCAGAGCGCTGTGCCCAATCTACAGAAACGTCTTGCGGTATCTCCTACAGGGAAAGTGCCAGGAGGGAACTGTCCATCTTGTTCTCAGTGTCTCTGAGAATTGCTCTGATTATCCCTGTGACCTCTTTGCTAAGACTCTCCAGAGAGCCGTCCTCAAAACCAACACACATCTTGACATATCTCCCTCATTGATCGCAGTGTCTCCAGGAACGGCATTCAAGGAGCCAGGAACTTTTCTCCCTACACTGTCCATTGAGTTGTCCTCAAAACCAATATACATCCTGCTATATCTCCCACATGGAAAGTGCCAGGAGGGAGAAGTGGCGATTATGTTTAGACTTTCTCGGAACTGCTTCAAATCAACTAGATATCTTTGTGCTGTAAATCTCCCAACAGCCAAACGCAAAAGCAGCAAACATCTCGCTGTATGTCCCACATCCAAAGTGCCAAGAGAGAGCTTGCTCTCCCTGTCTTTGAGTACTGTTTTCGCTGTGCCGGTTACCTCTTTGCTAACATTCTCTTCAGCGCTGCAGGGAAACCAGGAACCACGTGGAGAAGGCACCCACACTGAAAGTGCCTGGAGGGAACATTGGGGCTTCTTCTCAGTGTCTCTGACATAGGGTTTCACTGTCCCGGGAAAGTCTCTGCTAACACCCTGCAGAGCGCTGTGCCCAATCTACAGAAACGTCTTGCGGTATCTCCTACAGGGAAAGTGCCAGGAGGGAACTGTCCATCTTGTTCTCAGTGTCTCTGAGAATTGCTCTGATTATCCCTGTGACCTCTTTGCTAAGACTCTCCAGAGAGCCGTCCTCAAAACCAACACACATCTTGACATATCTCCCACATTGATCGCAGTGTCTCCAGGAACGGCATTCAAGGAGCCAGGAACTTTTCTCCCTACACTGTCCATTGAGTTGTCCTCAAAACCAATATACATCCTGCTATATCTCCCACATGGAAAGTGCCAGGAGGGAGAAGTGGCGATTATGTTTAGACTTTCTCGGAACTGCTTCAAATCAACTAGATATCTTTGTGCTGTAAATCTCCCAACAGCCAAACGCAAAAGCAGCAAACATCTCGCTGTATGTCCCACATCCAAAGTGCCAAGAGAGAGCTTGCTCTCCCTGTCTTTGAGTACTGTTTTCGCTGTGCCGGTTACCTCTTTGCTAACATTCTCTTCAGCGCTGCAGGGAAACCAGGAACCACGTGGAGAAGGCACCCACACTGAAAGTGCCTGGAGGGAACATTGGGGCTTCTTCTCAGTGTCTCTGACATAGGGTTTCACTGTCCCGGGAAAGTCTCTGCTAACACCCTGCAGAGCGCTGTGCCCAATCTACAGAAACGTCTTGCGGTATCTCCTACAGGGAAAGTGCCAGGAGGGAACTGTCCATCTTGTTCTCAGTGTCTCTGAGAATTGCTCTGATTATCCCTGTGACCTCTTTGCTAAGACTCTCCAGAGAGCCGTCCTCAAAACCAACACACATCTTGACATATCTCCCACATTGATCGCAGTGTCTCCAGGAACGGCATTCAAGGAGCCAGGAACTTTTCTCCCTACACTGTCCATTGAGTTGTCCTCAAAACCAATATACATCCTGCTATATCTCCCACATGGAAAGTGCCAGGAGGGAGAAGTGGCGATTATGTTTAGACTTTCTCGGAACTGCTTCAAATCAACTAGATATCTTTGTGCTGTAAATCTCCCAACAGCCAAACGCAAAAGCAGCAAACATCTCGCTGTATGTCCCACATCCAAAGTGCCAAGAGAGAGCTTGCTCTCCCTGTCTTTGAGTACTGTTTTCGCTGTGCCGGTTACCTCTTTGCTAACATTCTCTTCAGCGCTGCAGGGAAACCAGGAACCACGTGGAGAAGGCACCGACACTGAAAGTGCCTGGAGGGAACATTGGGGCTTCTTCTCAGTGTCTCTGACATAGGGTTTCACTGTCCCGGGAAAGTCTCTGCTAACACCCTGCAGAGCGCTGTGCCCAATCTACAGAAACGTCTTGCGGTATCTCCTACAGGGAAAGTGCCAGGAGGGAATTGTCGAGCTTGTTCTCAGTGTCTCTGAGAATTGCTCTGATTATCCCTGTGACCTCTTTGCTAAGACTCTCCAGAGAGCCGTCCTCAAAACAAACACACATCTTGACATATCTCCCACATTGATCGCAGTGTCTCCAGGAACGGCATTCAAGGAGCCAGGAACTTTTCTCCCTACACTGTCCATTGAGTTGTCCTCAAAACCAATATACATCCTGCTATATCTCCCACATGGAAAGTGCCAGGAGGGAGAAGTGGCGATTATGTTTAGACTTTCTCGGAACTGCTTCAAATCAACTAGATATCTTTGTGCTGTAAATCTCCCAACAGCCAAACGCAAAAGCAGCAAACATCTCGCTGTATGTCCCACATCCAAAGTGCCAAGAGAGAGCTTGCTCTCCCTCTCTTTGAGTACTGTTTTCGCTGTCCCGGTTACCTCTTTGCTAACATTCTCTTCAGCGCTGCAGGGAAACCAGGAACCACGTGGAGAAGGCACCCACACTGAAAGTGCCTGGAGGGAACATTGGGGCTTCTTCTCAGTGTCTCTGACATAGGGTTTCACTGTCCCGGGAAAGTCTCTGCTAACACCCTGCAGAGCGCTGTGCCCAATCTACAGAAACGTCTTGCGGTATCTCCTACAGGGAAAGTGCCAGGAGGGAACTGTCCATCTTGTTCTCAGTGTCTCTGAGAATTGCTCTGATTATCCCTGTGACCTCTTTGCTAAGACTCTCCAGAGAGCCGTCCTCAAAACCAACACACATCTTGACATATCTCCCACATTGATCGCAGTGTCTCCAGGAACGGCATTCAAGGAGCCAGGAACTTTTCTCCCTACACTGTCCATTGAGTTGTCCTCAAAACCAATATACATCCTGCTATATCTCCCACATGGAAAGTGCCAGGAGGGAGAAGTGGCGATTATGTTTAGACTTTCTCGGAACTGCTTCAAATCAACTAGATATCTTTGTGCTGTAAATCTCCCAACAGCCAAACGCAAAAGCAGCAAACATCTCGCTGTATGTCCCACATCCAAAGTGCCAAGAGAGAGCTTGCTCTCCCTCTCTTTGAGTACTGTTTTCGCTGTCCCGGTTACCTCTTTGCTAACATTCTCTTCAGCGCTGCAGGGAAACCAGGAACCACGTGGAGAAGGCACCCACACTGAAAGTGCCTGGAGGGAACATTGGGGCTTCTTCTCAGTGTCTCTGACATAGGGTTTCACTGTCCCGGGAAAGTCTCTGCTAACACCCTGCAGAGCGCTGTGCCCAATCTACAGAAACGTCTTGCGGTATCTCCTACAGGGAAAGTGCCAGGAGGGAACTGTCCATCTTGTTCTCAGTGTCTCTGAGAATTGCTCTGATTATCCCTGTGACCTCTTTGCTAAGACTCTCCAGAGAGCCGTCCTCAAAACCAACACACATCTTGACATATCTCCCACATTGATCGCAGTGTCTCCAGGAACGGCATTCAAGGAGCCAGGAACTTTTCTCCCTACACTGTCCATTGAGTTGTCCTCAAAACCAATATACATCCTGCTATATCTCCCACATGGAAAGTGCCAGGAGGGAGAAGTGGCGATTATGTTTAGACTTTCTCGGAACTGCTTCAAATCAACTAGATATCTTTGTGCTGTAAATCTCCCAACAGCCAAACGCAAAAGCAGCAAACATCTCGCTGTATGTCCCACATCCAAAGTGCCAAGAGAGAGCTTGCTCTCCCTCTCTTTGAGTACTGTTTTCGCTGTGCCGGTTACCTCTTTGCTAACATTCTCTTCAGCGCTGCAGGGAAACCAGGAACCACGTGGAGAAGGCACCCACACTGAAAGTGCCTGGAGGGAACATTGGGGCTTCTTCTCAGTGTCTCTGACATAGGGTTTCACTGTCCCGGGAAAGTCTCTGCTAACACCCTGCAGAGCGCTGTGCCCAATCTACAGAAACGTCTTGCGGTATCTCCTACAGGGAAAGTGCCAGGAGGGAACTGTCCATCTTGTTCTCAGTGTCTCTGAGAATTGCTCTGATTATCCCTGTGACCTCTTTGCTAAGACTCTCCAGAGAGCCGTCCTCAAAACCAACACACATCTTGACATATCTCCCTCATTGATCGCAGTGTCTCCAGGAACGGCATTCAAGGAGCCAGGAACTTTTCTCCCTACACTGTCCATTGAGTTGTCCTCAAAACCAATATACATCCTGCTATATCTCCCACATGGAAAGTGCCAGGAGGGAGAAGTGGCGATTATGTTTAGACTTTCTCGGAACTGCTTCAAATCAACTAGATATCTTTGTGCTGTAAATCTCCCAACAGCCAAACGCAAAAGCAGCAAACATCTCGCTGTATGTCCCACATCCAAAGTGCCAAGAGAGAGCTTGCTCTCCCTGTCTTTGAGTACTGTTTTCGCTGTGCCGGTTACCTCTTTGCTAACATTCTCTTCAGCGCTGCAGGGAAACCAGGAACCACGTGGAGAAGGCACCCACACTGAAAGTGCCTGGAGGGAACATTGGGGCTTCTTCTCAGTGTCTCTGACATAGGGTTTCACTGTCCCGGGAAAGTCTCTGCTAACACCCTGCAGAGCGCTGTGCCCAATCTACAGAAACGTCTTGCGGTATCTCCTACAGGGAAAGTGCCAGGAGGGAACTGTCCATCTTGTTCTCAGTGTCTCTGAGAATTGCTCTGATTATCCCTGTGACCTCTTTGCTAAGACTCTCCAGAGAGCCGTCCTCAAAACCAACACACATCTTGACATATCTCCCTCATTGATCGCAGTGTCTCCAGGAACGGCATTCAAGGAGCCAGGAACTTTTCTCCCTACACTGTCCATTGAGTTGTCCTCAAAACCAATATACATCCTGCTATATCTCCCACATGGAAAGTGCCAGGAGGGAGAAGTGGCGATTATGTTTAGACTTTCTCGGAACTGCTTCAAATCAACTAGATATCTTTGTGCTGTAAATCTCCCAACAGCCAAACGCAAAAGCAGCAAACATCTCGCTGTATGTCCCACATCCAAAGTGCCAAGAGAGAGCTTGCTCTCCCTGTCTTTGAGTACTGTTTTCGCTGTGCCGGTTACCTCTTTGCTAACATTCTCTTCAGCGCTGCAGGGAAACCAGGAACCACGTGGAGAAGGCACCCACACTGAAAGTGCCTGGAGGGAACATTGGGGCTTCTTCTCAGTGTCTCTGACATAGGGTTTCACTGTCCCGGGAAAGTCTCTGCTAACACCCTGCAGAGCGCTGTGCCCAATCTACAGAAACGTCTTGCGGTATCTCCTACAGGGAAAGTGCCAGGAGGGAACTGTCCATCTTGTTCTCAGTGTCTCTGAGAATTGCTCTGATTATCCCTGTGACCTCTTTGCTAAGACTCTCCAGAGAGCCGTCCTCAAAACAAACACACATCTTGACATATCTCCCACATTGATCGCAGTGTCTCCAGGAACGGCATTCAAGGAGCCAGGAACTTTTCTCCCTACACTGTCCATTGAGTTGTCCTCAAAACCAATATACATCCTGCTATATCTCCCACATGGAAAGTGCCAGGAGGGAGAAGTGGCGATTATGTTTAGACTTTCTCGGAACTGCTTCAAATCAACTAGATATCTTTGTGCTGTAAATCTCCCAACAGCCAAACGCAAAAGCAGCAAACATCTCGCTGTATGTCCCACATCCAAAGTGCCAAGAGAGAGCTTGCTCTCCCTGTCTTTGAGTACTGTTTTCGCTGTGCCGGTTACCTCTTTGCTAACATTCTCTTCAGCGCTGCAGGGAAACCAGGAACCACGTGGAGAAGGCACCCACACTGAAAGTGCCTGGAGGGAACATTGGGGCTTCTTCTCAGTGTCTCTGACATAGGGTTTCACTGTCCCGGGAAAGTCTCTGCTAACACCCTGCAGAGCGCTGTGCCCAATCTACAGAAACGTCTTGCGGTATCTCCTACAGGGAAAGTGCCAGGAGGGAATTGTCGAGCTTGTTCTCAGTGTCTCTGAGAATTGCTCTGATTATCCCTGTGACCTCTTTGCTAAGACTCTCCAGAGAGCCGTCCTCAAAACCAACACACATCTTGACATATCTCCCACATTGATCGCAGTGTCTCCAGGAACGGCATTCAAGGAGCCAGGAACTTTTCTCCCTACACTGTCCATTGAGTTGTCCTCAAAACCAATATACATCCTGCTATATCTCCCACATGGAAAGTGCCAGGAGGGAGAAGTGGGGATTATGTTTAGACTTTCTCGGAACTGCTTCAAATCAACTAGATATCTTTGTGCTGTAAATCTCCCAACAGCCAAACGCAAAAGCAGCAAACATCTCGCTGTATGTCCCACATCCAAAGTGCCAAGAGAGAGCTTGCTCTCCCTGTCTTTGAGTACTGTTTTCGCTGTGCCGGTTACCTCTTTGCTAACATTCTCTTCAGCGCTGCAGGGAAACCAGGAACCACGTGGAGAAGGCACCCACACTGAAAGTGCCTGGAGGGAACATTGGGGCTTCTTCTCAGTGTCTCTGACATAGGGTTTCACTGTCCCGGGAAAGTCTCTGCTAACACCCTGCAGAGCGCTGTGCCCAATCTACAGAAACGTCTTGCGGTATCTCCTACAGGGAAAGTGCCAGGAGGGAATTGTCGAGCTTGTTCTCAGTGTCTCTGAGAATTGCTCTGATTATCCCTGTGACCTCTTTGCTAAGACTCTCCAGAGAGCCGTCCTCAAAACCAACACACATCTTGACATATCTCCCTCATTGATCGCAGTGTCTCCAGGAACGGCATTCAAGGAGCCAGGAACTTTTCTCCCTACACTGTCCATTGAGTTGTCCTCAAAACCAATATACATCCTGCTATATCTCCCACATGGAAAGTGCCAGGAGGGAGAAGTGGCGATTATGTTTAGACTTTCTCGGAACTGCTTCAAATCAACTAGATATCTTTGTGCTGTAAATCTCCCAACAGCCAAACGCAAAAGCAGCAAACATCTCGCTGTATGTCCCACATCCAAAGTGCCAAGAGAGAGCTTGCTCTCCCTCTCTTTGAGTACTGTTTTCACTGTCCCGGTTACCTCTTTGCTAACATTCTCTTCAGCGCTGCAGGGAAACCAGGAACCACGTGGAGAAGGCACCCACACTGAAAGTGCCTGGAGGGAACATTGGGGCTTCTTCTCAGTGTCTCTGACATAGGGTTTCACTGTCCCGGGAAAGTCTCTGCTAACACCCTGCAGAGCGCTGTGCCCAATCTACAGAAACGTCTTGCGGTATCTCCTACAGGGAAAGTGCCAGGAGGGAACTGTCCATCTTGTTCTCAGTGTCTCTGAGAATTGCTCTGATTATCCCTGTGACCTCTTTGCTAAGACTCTCCAGAGAGCCGTCCTCAAAACCAACACACATCTTGACATATCTCCCACATTGATCGCAGTGTCTCCAGGAACGGCATTCAAGGAGCCAGGAACTTTTCTCCCTACACTGTCCATTGAGTTGTCCTCAAAACCAATATACATCCTGCTATATCTCCCACATGGAAAGTGCCAGGAGGGAGAAGTGGCGATTATGTTTAGACTTTCTCGGAACTGCTTCAAATCAACTAGATATCTTTGTGCTGTAAATCTCCCAACAGCCAAACGCAAAAGCAGCAAACATCTCGCTGTATGTCCCGCATCCAAAGTGCCAAGAGAGAGCTTGCTCTCCCTGTCTTTGAGTACTGTTTTCGCTGTCCCGGTTACCTCTTTGCTAACATTCTCTTCAGCGCTGCAGGGAAACCAGGAACCACGTGGAGAAGGCACCCACACTGAAAGTGCCTGGAGGGAACATTGGGGCTTCTTCTCAGTGTCTCTGACATAGGGTTTCACTGTCCCGGGAAAGTCTCTGCTAACACCCTGCAGAGCGCTGTGCCCAATCTACAGAAACGTCTTGCGGTATCTCCTACAGGGAAAGTGCCAGGAGGGAATTGTCGAGCTTGTTCTCAGTGTCTCTGAGAATTGCTCTGATTATCCCTGTGACCTCTTTGCTAAGACTCTCCAGAGAGCCGTCCTCAAAACCAACACACATCTTGACATATCTCCCTCATTGATCGCAGTGTCTCCAGGAACGGCATTCAAGGAGCCAGGAACTTTTCTCCCTACACTGTCCATTGAGTTGTCCTCAAAACCAATATACATCCTGCTATATCTCCCACATGGAAAGTGCCAGGAGGGAGAAGTGGCGATTATGTTTAGACTTTCTCGGAACTGCTTCAAATCAACTAGATATCTTTGTGCTGTAAATCTCCCAACAGCCAAACGCAAAAGCAGCAAACATCTCGCTGTATGTCCCACATCCAAAGTGCCAAGAGAGAGCTTGCTCTCCCTGTCTTTGAGTACTGTTTTCGCTGTGCCGGTTACCTCTTTGCTAACATTCTCTTCAGCGCTGCAGGGAAACCAGGAACCACGTGGAGAAGGCACCCACACTGAAAGTGCCTGGAGGGAACATTGGGGCTTCTTCTCAGTGTCTCTGACATAGGGTTTCACTGTCCCGGGAAAGTCTCTGCTAACACCCTGCAGAGCGCTGTGCCCAATCTACAGAAACGTCTTGCGGTATCTCCTACAGGGAAAGTGCCAGGAGGGAACTGTCCATCTTGTTCTCAGTGTCTCTGAGAATTGCTCTGATTATCCCTGTGACCTCTTTGCTAAGACTCTCCAGAGAGCCGTCCTCAAAACAAACACACATCTTGACATATCTCCCACATTGATCGCAGTGTCTCCAGGAACGGCATTCAAGGAGCCAGGAACTTTTCTCCCTACACTGTCCATTGAGTTGTCCTCAAAACCAATATACATCCTGCTATATCTCCCACATGGAAAGTGCCAGGAGGGAGAAGTGGCGATTATGTTTAGACTTTCTCGGAACTGCTTCAAATCAACTAGATATCTTTGTGCTGTAAATCTCCCAACAGCCAAACGCAAAAGCAGCAAACATCTCGCTGTATGTCCCACATCCAAAGTGCCAAGAGAGAGCTTGCTCTCCCTGTCTTTGAGTACTGTTTTCACTGTGCCGGTTACCTCTTTGCTAACATTCTCTTCAGCGCTGCAGGGAAACCAGGAACCACGTGGAGAAGGCACCCACACTGAAAGTGCCTGGAGGGAACATTGGGGCTTCTTCTCAGTGTCTCTGACATAGGGTTTCACTGTCCCGGGAAAGTCTCTGCTAACACCCTGCAGAGCGCTGTGCCCAATCTACAGAAACGTCTTGCGGTATCTCCTACAGGGAAAGTGCCAGGAGGGAACTGTCCATCTTGTTCTCAGTGTCTCTGAGAATTGCTCTGATTATCCCTGTGACCTCTTTGCTAAGACTCTCCAGAGAGCCGTCCTCAAAACCAACACACATCTTGACATATCTCCCTCATTGATCGCAGTGTCTCCAGGAACGGCATTCAAGGAGCCAGGAACTTTTCTCCCTACACTGTCCATTGAGTTGTCCTCAAAACCAATATACATCCTGCTATATCTCCCACATGGAAAGTGCCAGGAGGGAGAAGTGGCGATTATGTTTAGACTTTCTCGGAACTGCTTCAAATCAACTAGATATCTTTGTGCTGTAAATCTCCCAACAGCCAAACGCAAAAGCAGCAAACATCTCGCTGTATGTCCCACATCCAAAGTGCCAAGAGAGAGCTTGCTCTCCCTGTCTTTGAGTACTGTTTTCGCTGTGCCGGTTACCTCTTTGCTAACATTCTCTTCAGCGCTGCAGGGAAACCAGGAACCACGTGGAGAAGGCACCCACACTGAAAGTGCCTGGAGGGAACATTGGGGCTTCTTCTCAGTGTCTCTGACATAGGGTTTCACTGTCCCGGGAAAGTCTCTGCTAACACCCTGCAGAGCGCTGTGCCCAATCTACAGAAACGTCTTGCGGTATCTCCTACAGGGAAAGTGCCAGGAGGGAACTGTCCATCTTGTTCTCAGTGTCTCTGAGAATTGCTCTGATTATCCCTGTGACCTCTTTGCTAAGACTCTCCAGAGAGCCGTCCTCAAAACCAACACACATCTTGACATATCTCCCACATTGATCGCAGTGTCTCCAGGAACGGCATTCAAGGAGCCAGGAACTTTTCTCCCTACACTGTCCATTGAGTTGTCCTCAAAACCAATATACATCCTGCTATATCTCCCACATGGAAAGTGCCAGGAGGGAGAAGTGGCGATTATGTTTAGACTTTCTCGGAACTGCTTCAAATCAACTAGATATCTTTGTGCTGTAAATCTCCCAACAGCCAAACGCAAAAGCAGCAAACATCTCGCTGTATGTCCCACATCCAAAGTGCCAAGAGAGAGCTTGCTCTCCCTGTCTTTGAGTACTGTTTTCGCTGTGCCGGTTACCTCTTTGCTAACATTCTCTTCAGCGCTGCAGGGAAACCAGGAACCACGTGGAGAAGGCACCCACACTGAAAGTGCCTGGAGGGAACATTGGGGCTTCTTCTCAGTGTCTCTGACATAGGGTTTCACTGTCCCGGGAAAGTCTCTGCTAACACCCTGCAGAGCGCTGTGCCCAATCTACAGAAACGTCTTGCGGTATCTCCTACAGGGAAAGTGCCAGGAGGGAACTGTCCATCTTGTTCTCAGTGTCTCTGAGAATTGCTCTGATTATCCCTGTGACCTCTTTGCTAAGACTCTCCAGAGAGCCGTCCTCAAAACCAACACACATCTTGACATATCTCCCACATTGATCGCAGTGTCTCCAGGAACGGCATTCAAGGAGCCAGGAACTTTTCTCCCTACACTGTCCATTGAGTTGTCCTCAAAACCAATATACATCCTGCTATATCTCCCACATGGAAAGTGCCAGGAGGGAGAAGTGGGGATTATGTTTAGACTTTCTCGGAACTGCTTCAAATCAACTAGATATCTTTGTGCTGTAAATCTCCCAACAGCCAAACGCAAAAGCAGCAAACATCTCGCTGTATGTCCCACATCCAAAGTGCCAAGAGAGAGCTTGCTCTCCCTGTCTTTGAGTACTGTTTTCGCTGTGCCGGTTACCTCTTTGCTAACATTCTCTTCAGCGCTGCAGTGAAAGCAGGAACCACGTGGAGAAGGCACCCACACTGAAAGTGCCTGGAGGGAACATTGGGGCTTCTTCTCAGTGTCTCTGACATAGGGTTTCACTGTCCCGGGAAAGTCTCTGCTAACACCCTGCAGAGCGCTGTGCCCAATCTACAGAAACGTCTTGCGGTATCTCCTACAGGGAAAGTGCCAGGAGGGAACTGTCCATCTTGTTCTCAGTGTCTCTGAGAATTGCTCTGATTATCCCTGTGACCTCTTTGCTAAGACTCTCCAGAGAGCCGTCCTCAAAACAAACACACATCTTGACATATCTCCCACATTGATCGCAGTGTCTCCAGGAACGGCATTCAAGGAGCCAGGAACTTTTCTCCCTACACTGTCCATTGAGTTGTCCTCAAAACCAATATACATCCTGCTATATCTCCCACATGGAAAGTGCCAGGAGGGAGAAGTGGCGATTATGTTTAGACTTTCTCGGAACTGCTTCAAATCAACTAGATATCTTTGTGCTGTAAATCTCCCAACAGCCAAACGCAAAAGCAGCAAACATCTCGCTGTATGTCCCACATCCAAAGTGCCAAGAGAGAGCTTGCTCTCCCTGTCTTTGAGTACTGTTTTCGCTGTGCCGGTTACCTCTTTGCTAACATTCTCTTCAGCGCTGCAGGGAAACCAGGAACCACGTGGAGAAGGCACCCACACTGAAAGTGCCTGGAGGGAACATTGGGGCTTCTTCTCAGTGTCTCTGACATAGGGTTTCACTGTCCCGGGAAAGTCTCTGCTAACACCCTGCAGAGCGCTGTGCCCAATCTACAGAAACGTCTTGCGGTATCTCCTACAGGGAAAGTGCCAGGAGGGAACTGTCCATCTTGTTCTCAGTGTCTCTGAGAATTGCTCTGATTATCCCTGTGACCTCTTTGCTAAGACTCTCCAGAGAGCCGTCCTCAAAACCAACACACATCTTGACATATCTCCCACATTGATCGCAGTGTCTCCAGGAACGGCATTCAAGGAGCCAGGAACTTTTCTCCCTACACTGTCCATTGAGTTGTCCTCAAAACCAATATACATCCTGCTATATCTCCCACATGGAAAGTGCCAGGAGGGAGAAGTGGCGATTATGTTTAGACTTTCTCGGAACTGCTTCAAATCAACTAGATATCTTTGTGCTGTAAATCTCCCAACAGCCAAACGCAAAAGCAGCAAACATCTCGCTGTATGTCCCACATCCAAAGTGCCAAGAGAGAGCTTGCTCTCCCTGTCTTTGAGTACTGTTTTCGCTGTGCCGGTTACCTCTTTGCTAACATTCTCTTCAGCGCTGCAGGGAAACCAGGAACCACGTGGAGAAGGCACCCACACTGAAAGTGCCTGGAGGGAACATTGGGGCTTCTTCTCAGTGTCTCTGACATAGGGTTTCACTGTCCCGGGAAAGTCTCTGCTAACACCCTGCAGAGCGCTGTGCCCAATCTACAGAAACGTCTTGCGGTATCTCCTACAGGGAAAGTGCCAGGAGGGAACTGTCCATCTTGTTCTCAGTGTCTCTGAGAATTGCTCTGATTATCCCTGTGACCTCTTTGCTAAGACTCTCCAGAGAGCCGTCCTCAAAACCAACACACATCTTGACATATCTCCCACATTGATCGCAGTGTCTCCAGGAACGGCATTCAAGGAGCCAGGAACTTTTCTCCCTACACTGTCCATTGAGTTGTCCTCAAAACCAATATACATCCTGCTATATCTCCCACATGGAAAGTGCCAGGAGGGAGAAGTGGCGATTATGTTTAGACTTTCTCGGAACTGCTTCAAATCAACTAGATATCTTTGTGCTGTAAATCTCCCAACAGCCAAACGCAAAAGCAGCAAACATCTCGCTGTATGTCCCACATCCAAAGTGCCAAGAGAGAGCTTGCTCTCCCTGTCTTTGAGTACTGTTTTCGCTGTGCCGGTTACCTCTTTGCTAACATTCTCTTCAGCGCTGCAGGGAAACCAGGAACCACGTGGAGAAGGCACCCACACTGAAAGTGCCTGGAGGGAACATTGGGGCTTCTTCTCAGTGTCTCTGACATAGGGTTTCACTGTCCCGGGAAAGTCTCTGCTAACACCCTGCAGAGCGCTGTGCCCAATCTACAGAAACGTCTTGCGGTATCTCCTACAGGGAAAGTGCCAGGAGGGAACTGTCCATCTTGTTCTCAGTGTCTCTGAGAATTGCTCTGATTATCCCTGTGACCTCTTTGCTAAGACTCTCCAGAGAGCCGTCCTCAAAACCAACACACATCTTGACATATCTCCCACATTGATCGCAGTGTCTCCAGGAACGGCATTCAAGGAGCCAGGAACTTTTCTCCCTACACTGTCCATTGAGTTGTCCTCAAAACCAATATACATCCTGCTATATCTCCCACATGGAAAGTGCCAGGAGGGAGAAGTGGCGATTATGTTTAGACTTTCTCGGAACTGCTTCAAATCAACTAGATATCTTTGTGCTGTAAATCTCCCAACAGCCAAACGCAAAAGCAGCAAACATCTCGCTGTATGTCCCACATCCAAAGTGCCAAGAGAGAGCTTGCTCTCCCTGTCTTTGAGTACTGTTTTCGCTGTGCCGGTTACCTCTTTGCTAACATTCTCTTCAGCGCTGCAGGGAAACCAGGAACCACGTGGAGAAGGCACCCACACTGAAAGTGCCTGGAGGGAACATTGGGGCTTCTTCTCAGTGTCTCTGACATAGGGTTTCACTGTCCCGGGAAAGTCTCTGCTAACACCCTGCAGAGCGCTGTGCCCAATCTACAGAAACGTCTTGCGGTATCTCCTACAGGGAAAGTGCCAGGAGGGAACTGTCCATCTTGTTCTCAGTGTCTCTGAGAATTGCTCTGATTATCCCTGTGACCTCTTTGCTAAGACTCTCCAGAGAGCCGTCCTCAAAACCAACACACATCTTGACATATCTCCCACATTGATCGCAGTGTCTCCAGGAACGGCATTCAAGGAGCCAGGAACTTTTCTCCCTACACTGTCCATTGAGTTGTCCTCAAAACCAATATACATCCTGCTATATCTCCCACATGGAAAGTGCCAGGAGGGAGAAGTGGCGATTATGTTTAGACTTTCTCGGAACTGCTTCAAATCAACTAGATATCTTTGTGCTGTAAATCTCCCAACAGCCAAACGCAAAAGCAGCAAACATCTCGCTGTATGTCCCACATCCAAAGTGCCAAGAGAGAGCTTGCTCTCCCTCTCTTTGAGTACTGTTTTCGCTGTGCCGGTTACCTCTTTGCTAACATTCTCTTCAGCGCTGCAGTGAAAGCAGGAACCACGTGGAGAAGGCACCCACACTGAAAGTGCCTGGAGGGAACATTGGGGCTTCTTCTCAGTGTCTCTGACATAGGGTTTCACTGTCCCGGGAAAGTCTCTGCTAACACCCTGCAGAGCGCTGTGCCCAATCTACAGAAACGTCTTGCGGTATCTCCTACAGGGAAAGTGCCAGGAGGGAATTGTCGAGCTTGTTCTCAGTGTCTCTGAGAATTGCTCTGATTATCCCTGTGACCTCTTTGCTAAGACTCTCCAGAGAGCCGTCCTCAAAACCAACACACATCTTGACATATCTCCCACATTGATCGCAGTGTCTCCAGGAACGGCATTCAAGGAGCCAGGAACTTTTCTCCCTACACTGTCCATTGAGTTGTCCTCAAAACCAATATACATCCTGCTATATCTCCCACATGGAAAGTGCCAGGAGGGAGAAGTGGCGATTATGTTTAGACTTTCTCGGAACTGCTTCAAATCAACTAGATATCTTTGTGCTGTAAATCTCCCAACAGCCAAACGCAAAAGCAGCAAACATCTCGCTGTATGTCCCACATCCAAAGTGCCAAGAGAGAGCTTGCTCTCCCTGTCTTTGAGTACTGTTTTCGCTGTGCCGGTTACCTCTTTGCTAACATTCTCTTCAGCGCTGCAGGGAAACCAGGAACCACGTGGAGAAGGCACCCACACTGAAAGTGCCTGGAGGGAACATTGGGGCTTCTTCTCAGTGTCTCTGACATAGGGTTTCACTGTCCCGGGAAAGTCTCTGCTAACACCCTGCAGAGCGCTGTGCCCAATCTACAGAAACGTCTTGCGGTATCTCCTACAGGGAAAGTGCCAGGAGGGAACTGTCCATCTTGTTCTCAGTGTCTCTGAGAATTGCTCTGATTATCCCTGTGACCTCTTTGCTAAGACTCTCCAGAGAGCCGTCCTCAAAACCAACACACATCTTGACATATCTCCCACATTGATCGCAGTGTCTCCAGGAACGGCATTCAAGGAGCCAGGAACTTTTCTCCCTACACTGTCCATTGAGTTGTCCTCAAAACCAATATACATCCTGCTATATCTCCCACATGGAAAGTGCCAGGAGGGAGAAGTGGCGATTATGTTTAGACTTTCTCGGAACTGCTTCAAATCAACTAGATATCTTTGTGCTGTAAATCTCCCAACAGCCAAACGCAAAAGCAGCAAACATCTCGCTGTATGTCCCACATCCAAAGTGCCAAGAGAGAGCTTGCTCTCCCTGTCTTTGAGTACTGTTTTCGCTGTGCCGGTTACCTCTTTGCTAACATTCTCTTCAGCGCTGCAGGGAAACCAGGAACCACGTGGAGAAGGCACCCACACTGAAAGTGCCTGGAGGGAACATTGGGGCTTCTTCTCAGTGTCTCTGACATAGGGTTTCACTGTCCCGGGAAAGTCTCTGCTAACACCCTGCAGAGCGCTGTGCCCAATCTACAGAAACGTCTTGCGGTATCTCCTACAGGGAAAGTGCCAGGAGGGAATTGTCGAGCTTGTTCTCAGTGTCTCTGAGAATTGCTCTGATTATCCCTGTGACCTCTTTGCTAAGACTCTCCAGAGAGCCGTCCTCAAAACCAACACACATCTTGACATATCTCCCACATTGATCGCAGTGTCTCCAGGAACGGCATTCAAGGAGCCAGGAACTTTTCTCCCTACACTGTCCATTGAGTTGTCCTCAAAACCAATATACATCCTGCTATATCTCCCACATGGAAAGTGCCAGGAGGGAGAAGTGGCGATTATGTTTAGACTTTCTCGGAACTGCTTCAAATCAACTAGATATCTTTGTGCTGTAAATCTCCCAACAGCCAAACGCAAAAGCAGCAAACATCTCGCTGTATGTCCCACATCCAAAGTGCCAAGAGAGAGCTTGCTCTCCCTGTCTTTGAGTACTGTTTTCGCTGTGCCGGTTACCTCTTTGCTAACATTCTCTTCAGCGCTGCAGGGAAACCAGGAACCACGTGGAGAAGGCACCCACACTGAAAGTGCCTGGAGGGAACATTGGGGCTTCTTCTCAGTGTCTCTGACATAGGGTTTCACTGTCCCGGGAAAGTCTCTGCTAACACCCTGCAGAGCGCTGTGCCCAATCTACAGAAACGTCTTGCGGTATCTCCTACAGGGAAAGTGCCAGGAGGGAACTGTCCATCTTGTTCTCAGTGTCTCTGAGAATTGCTCTGATTATCCCTGTGACCTCTTTGCTAAGACTCTCCAGAGAGCCGTCCTCAAAACCAACACACATCTTGACATATCTCCCACATTGATCGCAGTGTCTCCAGGAACGGCATTCAAGGAGCCAGGAACTTTTCTCCCTACACTGTCCATTGAGTTGTCCTCAAAACCAATATACATCCTGCTATATCTCCCACATGGAAAGTGCCAGGAGGGAGAAGTGGCGATTATGTTTAGACTTTCTCGGAACTGCTTCAAATCAACTAGATATCTTTGTGCTGTAAATCTCCCAACAGCCAAACGCAAAAGCAGCAAACATCTCGCTGTATGTCCCACATCCAAAGTGCCAAGAGAGAGCTTGCTCTCCCTGTCTTTGAGTACTGTTTTCGCTGTGCCGGTTACCTCTTTGCTAACATTCTCTTCAGCGCTGCAGGGAAACCAGGAACCACGTGGAGAAGGCACCCACACTGAAAGTGCCTGGAGGGAACATTGGGGCTTCTTCTCAGTGTCTCTGACATAGGGTTTCACTGTCCCGGGAAAGTCTCTGCTAACACCCTGCAGAGCGCTGTGCCCAATCTACAGAAACGTCTTGCGGTATCTCCTACAGGGAAAGTGCCAGGAGGGAACTGTCCATCTTGTTCTCAGTGTCTCTGAGAATTGCTCTGATTATCCCTGTGACCTCTTTGCTAAGACTCTCCAGAGAGCCGTCCTCAAAACCAACACACATCTTGACATATCTCCCACATTGATCGCAGTGTCTCCAGGAACGGCATTCAAGGAGCCAGGAACTTTTCTCCCTACACTGTCCATTGAGTTGTCCTCAAAACCAATATACATCCTGCTATATCTCCCACATGGAAAGTGCCAGGAGGGAGAAGTGGCGATTATGTTTAGACTTTCTCGGAACTGCTTCAAATCAACTAGATATCTTTGTGCTGTAAATCTCCCAACAGCCAAACGCAAAAGCAGCAAACATCTCGCTGTATGTCCCACATCCAAAGTGCCAAGAGAGAGCTTGCTCTCCCTCTCTTTGAGTACTGTTTTCGCTGTGCCGGTTACCTCTTTGCTAACATTCTCTTCAGCGCTGCAGGGAAACCAGGAACCACGTGGAGAAGGCACCCACACTGAAAGTGCCTGGAGGGAACATTGGGGCTTCTTCTCAGTGTCTCTGACATAGGGTTTCACTGTCCCGGGAAAGTCTCTGCTAACACCCTGCAGAGCGCTGTGCCCAATCTACAGAAACGTCTTGCGGTATCTCCTACAGGGAAAGTGCCAGGAGGGAATTGTCGAGCTTGTTCTCAGTGTCTCTGAGAATTGCTCTGATTATCCCTGTGACCTCTTTGCTAAGACTCTCCAGAGAGCCGTCCTCAAAACCAACACACATCTTGACATATCTCCCACATTGATCGCAGTGTCTCCAGGAACGGCATTCAAGGAGCCAGGAACTTTTCTCCCTACACTGTCCATTGAGTTGTCCTCAAAACCAATATACATCCTGCTATATCTCCCACATGGAAAGTGCCAGGAGGGAGAAGTGGCGATTATGTTTAGACTTTCTCGGAACTGCTTCAAATCAACTAGATATCTTTGTGCTGTAAATCTCCCAACAGCCAAACGCAAAAGCAGCAAACATCTCGCTGTATGTCCCACATCCAAAGTGCCAAGAGAGAGCTTGCTCTCCCTGTCTTTGAGTACTGTTTTCGCTGTGCCGGTTACCTCTTTGCTAACATTCTCTTCAGCGCTGCAGGGAAACCAGGAACCACGTGGAGAAGGCACCCACACTGAAAGTGCCTGGAGGGAACATTGGGGCTTCTTCTCAGTGTCTCTGACATAGGGTTTCACTGTCCCGGGAAAGTCTCTGCTAACACCCTGCAGAGCGCTGTGCCCAATCTACAGAAACGTCTTGCGGTATCTCCTACAGGGAAAGTGCCAGGAGGGAACTGTCCATCTTGTTCTCAGTGTCTCTGAGAATTGCTCTGATTATCCCTGTGACCTCTTTGCTAAGACTCTCCAGAGAGCCGTCCTCAAAACCAACACACATCTTGACATATCTCCCACATTGATCGCAGTGTCTCCAGGAACGGCATTCAAGGAGCCAGGAACTTTTCTCCCTACACTGTCCATTGAGTTGTCCTCAAAACCAATATACATCCTGCTATATCTCCCACATGGAAAGTGCCAGGAGGGAGAAGTGGCGATTATGTTTAGACTTTCTCGGAACTGCTTCAAATCAACTAGATATCTTTGTGCTGTAAATCTCCCAACAGCCAAACGCAAAAGCAGCAAACATCTCGCTGTATGTCCCACATCCAAACTGCCAAGAGAGAGCTTGCTCTCCCTGTCTTTGAGTACTGTTTTCGCTGTGCCGGTTACCTCTTTGCTAACATTCTCTTCAGCGCTGCAGGGAAACCAGGAACCACGTGGAGAAGGCACCCACACTGAAAGTGCCTGGAGGGAACATTGGGGCTTCTTCTCAGTGTCTCTGACATAGGGTTTCACTGTCCCGGGAAAGTCTCTGCTAACACCCTGCAGAGCGCTGTGCCCAATCTACAGAAACGTCTTGCGGTATCTCCTACAGGGAAAGTGCCAGGAGGGAACTGTCCATCTTGTTCTCAGTGTCTCTGAGAATTGCTCTGATTATCCCTGTGACCTCTTTGCTAAGACTCTCCAGAGAGCCGTCCTCAAAACCAACACACATCTTGACATATCTCCCACATTGATCGCAGTGTCTCCAGGAACGGCATTCAAGGAGCCAGGAACTTTTCTCCCTACACTGTCCATTGAGTTGTCCTCAAAACCAATATACATCCTGCTATATCTCCCACATGGAAAGTGCCAGGAGGGAGAAGTGGCGATTATGTTTAGACTTTCTCGGAACTGCTTCAAATCAACTAGATATCTTTGTGCTGTAAATCTCCCAACAGCCAAACGCAAAAGCAGCAAACATCTCGCTGTATGTCCCACATCCAAAGTGCCAAGAGAGAGCTTGCTCTCCCTGTCTTTGAGTACTGTTTTCGCTGTGCCGGTTACCTCTTTGCTAACATTCTCTTCAGCGCTGCAGGGAAACCAGGAACCACGTGGAGAAGGCACCCACACTGAAAGTGCCTGGAGGGAACATTGGGGCTTCTTCTCAGTGTCTCTGACATAGGGTTTCACTGTCCCGGGAAAGTCTCTGCTAACACCCTGCAGAGCGCTGTGCCCAATCTACAGAAACGTCTTGCGGTATCTCCTACAGGGAAAGTGCCAGGAGGGAATTGTCCATCTTGTTCTCAGTGTCTCTGAGAATTGCTCTGATTATCCCTGTGACCTCTTTGCTAAGACTCTCCAGAGAGCCGTCCTCAAAACCAACACACATCTTGACATATCTCCCACATTGATCGCAGTGTCTCCAGGAACGGCATTCAAGGAGCCAGGAACTTTTCTCCCTACACTGTCCATTGAGTTGTCCTCAAAACCAATATACATCCTGCTATATCTCCCACATGGAAAGTGCCAGGAGGGAGAAGTGGCGATTATGTTTAGACTTTCTCGGAACTGCTTCAAATCAACTAGATATCTTTGTGCTGTAAATCTCCCAACAGCCAAACGCAAAAGCAGCAAACATCTCGCTGTATGTCCCACATCCAAAGTGCCAAGAGAGAGCTTGCTCTCCCTGTCTTTGAGTACTGTTTTCGCTGTGCCGGTTACCTCTTTGCTAACATTCTCTTCAGCGCTGCAGGGAAACCAGGAACCACGTGGAGAAGGCACCCACACTGAAAGTGCCTGGAGGGAACATTGGGGCTTCTTCTCAGTGTCTCTGACATAGGGTTTCACTGTCCCGGGAAAGTCTCTGCTAACACCCTGCAGAGCGCTGTGCCCAATCTACAGAAACGTCTTGCGGTATCTCCTACAGGGAAAGTGCCAGGAGGGAACTGTCCATCTTGTTCTCAGTGTCTCTGAGAATTGCTCTGATTATCCCTGTGACCTCTTTGCTAAGACTCTCCAGAGAGCCGTCCTCAAAACCAACACACATCTTGACATATCTCCCACATTGATCGCAGTGTCTCCAGGAACGGCATTCAAGGAGCCAGGAACTTTTCTCCCTACACTGTCCATTGAGTTGTCCTCAAAACCAATATACATCCTGCTATATCTCCCACATGGAAAGTGCCAGGAGGGAGAAGTGGCGATTATGTTTAGACTTTCTCGGAACTGCTTCAAATCAACTAGATATCTTTGTGCTGTAAATCTCCCAACAGCCAAACGCAAAAGCAGCAAACATCTCGCTGTATGTCCCACATCCAAAGTGCCAAGAGAGAGCTTGCTCTCCCTGTCTTTGAGTACTGTTTTCGCTGTGCCGGTTACCTCTTTGCTAACATTCTCTTCAGCGCTGCAGGGAAACCAGGAACCACGTGGAGAAGGCACCCACACTGAAAGTGCCTGGAGGGAACATTGGGGCTTCTTCTCAGTGTCTCTGACATAGGGTTTCACTGTCCCGGGAAAGTCTCTGCTAACACCCTGCAGAGCGCTGTGCCCAATCTACAGAAACGTCTTGCGGTATCTCCTACAGGGAAAGTGCCAGGAGGGAACTGTCCATCTTGTTCTCAGTGTCTCTGAGAATTGCTCTGATTATCCCTGTGACCTCTTTGCTAAGACTCTCCAGAGAGCCGTCCTCAAAACCAACACACATCTTGACATATCTCCCTCATTGATCGCAGTGTCTCCAGGAACGGCATTCAAGGAGCCAGGAACTTTTCTCCCTACACTGTCCATTGAGTTGTCCTCAAAACCAATATACATCCTGCTATATCTCCCTGTCGTGGTTTAGCCTCAGATGGCAACAAAAAACCACGTGCCGCTCGCACGTGCCTTCCTAATAGAGGAAGGATCGTAAGAAAAGGCAAGACTCTTGGTTTGGGACAAAGGCAGTTTAGCAGAACAGCAGAGGGAACAGGCAAACAACAACAACAACAACACGGGTAGGGGAATATACAAACGCGATTACGGAACCGCCGCTCCCCGCCGCTCCCGACCGGCCGGCCCCGGGACGCCCCAGCCCGCTTTTAAGCAGCAACTCCCTGTCCCCTCCCCCGGCAGCTCAGGGTGGGCGTGGCTCACATGGCATGGAATACCAGGGAAAATTAACCCTATCCCCACCGGAACCAGGACATTATCCACCCCTTATTCCATACCATCTATGCCACGCCCAGCAGGTTCCAATGAATTGCCACCACTTTCCCCTGTTATATATATATATATATATATACACACATATAATGCCCTTAGTTTATGGGTCATCCCTCCAAAGTGTCCGTTGAGTTCTTTTAATCCACGGCTTTGGGCTCCATCTGTTAGAACAGTCTCTCAGGGCAGGTGAGATGCTGGGTGGTGCTGGTCTGTTGCATGCTGTATTTTTCGGAGCTTGTGGCTGGTGCACCTGGTGTGGCTCATGCACGTGGTCCGTGGGCTGAAGATTTAGATCTTGAGGAAACTGCTGGGCGCCAGCTGTTGAGATCAGTTCTTATCCCATCATCCCTGTGCCTTACTTGTAGTACAACTGATAGTAATTATAGCAATGAGGACATACAATGACAGTGTTACTTAGCAATTAACAGCACACAATCTAATTCATTGGCTATTCTCGCCCAAAATCAGATCCCCATAAGGTACACATCGGACTTCCCCATCCTGCCGCATCACCCACCAAGTGCACCCAGGTCCTTGGGCAAAAGCAATCCCACGGATGGGTTTGCCTTTGCCTGAGGCAGGAGTAACCCAGACTGTCTTCCCTAGCATATTCTTCATGTGCACTACGGGGACTTTATCCCCTTCTACAGTACGTGGAAGTTTTGATTGGGCAGGGCCAGCCCGATTGTTAGATCCCCTGGTGTTAACTAGCCAGGTAGCTTTTGCTAAATGTGTATCCCAGTGTTTGAAAGTCCCACCACCCATTGCTCTCAGTGTAGTTTTTAACAGTCCATTGTATCGTTCTATCTTCCCAGAGGCTGGTGCGTGATAGGGGATGTGATACACCCACTCGATACCATGCTCTTTGGCCCAGGTGTCTATGAGGCTGTTTCGGAAATGAGTCCCGTTGTTCGACTCAATTCTCTCTGGGGTACCATGTCGCCACAGGACTTGCTTTTCAAGGCCCAGGATAGTGTTCCGGGCAGTGGCATGGGGCACAGGGTATGTTTCCAGCCATCCAGTGGTTGCTTCCACCATTGTGAGCACGTAGCGCTTGCCTTGACGGGTTTGTGGCAGTGTGATATAATCAATCTGCCAGGCCTCCCCATATTTGTATTTCAGCCATCGCCCTCCATACCAAAGAGGCTTCAAACGCTTGGCTTGTTTGATCGCAGCGCATGTCTCACATTCATGGATGACTTGTGCAATAGCGTCCATGGTCAAGTCCACCCCTCGGTCACGAGCCCATCTATATGTTGCATCTCTCCCTTGATGGCCTGAGGAGTCATGGGCCCACCGAGCTATGAATAGTTCACCCTTACGTTGCCAGTCCAGATCCACCTGAGCCACTTCGATCCTGGCGGCCCGATCCACCTGCTGGTTGTTCTGATGTTCCTCCGTGGCCCTATTCTTCGGTACATGGGCATCTACGTGACGTACTTTCACAACCAGATTCTCTATCTGGGCAGCAATATCTTGCCATAGGTCAGCAGCCCAGATGGGTTTGCCTCTGCGCTGCCAATTGCCCTGCTTCCACTGCTGTAACCACCCCCACAGAGCATTTGCCACCATCCATGAGTCAGTGTAGAGATAAAGTACTGGCCATTTTTCTCGCTCAGCAATGTCCAAAGCCAGCTGAATAGCCTTCACCTCTGCAAACTGGCTCGATTCACCCTGTCCCTCACTGGCTTCTGCAACCCGTCGTGTAGGACTCCACACAGCAGCCTTCCACTTTCGATGCTTTCCCACAATACGGCAGGACCCATCAGTGAACAGGGCATATTTCTTCTCATTTTCTGGCAGTTTATTATATGGTGGGGCCTCTTCTGCACGCGTCACCTCCTCCTCTGGTGACATTCCGAAATCCTTGCCTTCTGGCCAGTCCATGATCACTTCCAGAATTCCTGGGCGACTGGGGTTTCCCATTCGAGTTCGCTGCGTGATCAGTGCAATCCACTTACTCCATGTAGCATCGGTTGCATGATGTGTGGTGGGGACCCTTTCTTTGAACATCCAACCCAGCACCGGCAGTCGAGGTGCTAAGAGGAGCTGTGCTTCTGTACCAACTACTTCCGAAGCAGCTCGAACCCCTTCATATGCTGCCAATATCTCTTTTTCTGTTGGAGTGTAGCGGGCTTCGGATCCTCTATATCCACGACTCCAAAACCCTAGGGGTCGACCTCGAGTCTCCCCTGGTGCTTTCTGCCAGAGGCTCCAGGTAGGGCCGTTCTCCCCGGCTGCGGTATAGAGCACATTTTTAACATCTTGTCCTGCCCGGACTGGCCCCAGGGCCACTGCATGGACTATTTCCTGTTTGATTTGTTCAAAAGCTTGTCGTTGCTCAGGACCCCATTTAAAATCATTCTTCTTCCGGGTTACTTGATACAGAGGGCTTACAATTTGACTGTAATCTGGGATATGCATTCTCCAAAAACCCACAATACCTAAGAAAGCCTGTGTTTCCTTTTTACTAGTTGGTGGAGACATAGCTGCTATTTTGTTGATCACATCCATTGGAATCTGACGGCGTCCATCTTGCCATTTTATTCCTAAAAACTGGATCTCCTGCGCAGGTCCCTTGACCTTACTTCGCTTTATAGCAAAACCAGCGTTCAGAAGGATTTGGACTATTTTACTCCCTTTTTCAAAAACTTCTTCTGCTGTGTTTCCCCATACAATGATGTCATCAATGTACTGCAGATGTTCTGGAGCTTCACCCTGTTCCAGTGCAGTCTGGATCAGTCCATGGCAAATGGTGGGACTGTGTTTCCACCCCTGGGGCAGTCGATTCCAGGTGTATTGGACGCCCCTCCAAGTGAAAGCAAACTGTGGCCTGCACTCTGCTGCCAAAGGGATTGAGAAGAATGCATTCGCTATATCAATCGTGGCATACCATTTGGCTGCCTTGGACTCCAGTTCGTACTGCAGTTCTAGCATGTCCGGCACGGCAGCACTCAGCGGTGGCGTGACTTCATTCAGACCACGATAGTCTACAGTTAGCCTCCACTCTCCACTAGATTTTCGCACCGGCCATATGGGACTGTTAAAGGGGGAGTGAGTCTTGCTGATCACTCCTTGAACCTCTAGTTGACGAATCGGCTCATGGATGGGAATCAGAGAGTCTCGGTTAGTGCGATACTGTCGCCGATGCACCGTTGTGGTAGCAATCGGCACCTGTTGTTCTTTGACCCTCAATAACCCCACAACAGAAGAATCCTCCGAGAGACCAGGCAAGGCAGACAACTGTTTAACTTCCTCTGTCTCCAAAGCAGCTATGCCAAAGGCCCAGCGGTACCCTTTTGGGTCCTTAAAATACCCTCTCCTGAGGTAATCTATACCAAGGATGCATGGAGCCTCTGGGCCAGTCACAATGGGATGCTTTTGCCACTCATTCCCAGTTAGGCTCACTTCTGCCTCCAGTACAGTCAACTCTTGGGATCCCCCTGTCACCCCAGAAATACAAATGGGTTCTGCCCCTCTATAGCTTGATGGTATTAAAGTACACTGCGCACCCGTGTCCACTAGAGCCTTATACTCCTGTGGGTCTGATGTGCCAGGCCATCGAATCCACACCGTCCAATAAACCCGGTTGTCCCTTTCCTCCACCTGGCCGGAGGCAGGGCCCCCCTAATACTCGTCATAGTATCCATTACTCACTTCTTGCAGAAATGACTTGGAAGTTCCTTCAAGAGGATCAGAAGCAAGATCAGGCCTTCTGCTTTGTCTGGGGAACGGCCCACTGGAAACTGGGGCGGCACTTTTCCTGGAGGGATCCCCTTTTGTGGTTGTCCTTCCTTGCAACTCCTGTACCCGTGTCCGCAGGATCGAAGTAGGTCGTCCATCCCACTTCCTCATGTCCTCTCCGTGGTCCTGCAGGTAGAACCACAGGGTGCCTCGTGGTGTGTACCCTCTGTACTCTCTCTCTTGAGTGGGGAAATGCCTGCTTCTAATAGCTGAGATGCTGGCCCGTGCAGGTGGGGAATAGAACATATTCTCTTCAAGTTGCTGGACCTTCCGCGACAATTTCTCCACAGCTGAGACAAGGGGGGAAGAGAGACTTTCTTCATATCGCCGGAGCCGGCCAGCTACCTCATCCACTGTTGGTCCCTCTTCACCTTTCCATTCCATTACTGCCAGGGAGTTGGCATATGACGATGGTGCGCTCCGTACAAACTTCCGCCACATGGGCCTTGTGCATCGCACCTCATCAGGGTCTGTGGGTAAGTCGGCATTGTCCAAGTCATAATAAATCATCTCCCGCACGGCTAATTCTCTCAGGTACTGGATACCTCTTTCCATGGTAGTCCACTTGCTTGGCTGACATACAACATCCTCACTGAAGGGGTACCTCTCCCTCACGCCTGACAGGAGTCGTTTCCAGAGGCTGAGGGCTTGGGTCTTTTTCCCAATTGCCTTGTCAATGCCGCCTTCCCTAGACAGGGATCCCAGCTGCCTGGCCTCCCTACCCTCTAATTCCAGGCTACTGGCCCCATTATCCCAGCACCGGAGCAGCCAGGTGACAATGTGCTCGCCTGAAAGTCGGCTGAAATCTTTTCGCATATCCCGCAGCTCACTCAAGGATAGGGATCGAGTAATTATCTCTGGTTCTGCCTCTTCCTCCTGCTCTCGTGATGGCCCTGGTTCATCATCATCTCTTACTAAACGAACTGATTTCTTTGTGTACTTCTTCTTCTGTATGGGGGCAACTGATACCGGCACGGGTTGGTTTCCTGGTTCAGTGGCAGTGGCTACCACGGGGGTTGCAGTAGCCGCATTGTCTGCTGCAGGGGTTGCAGTAGCCGCAGTGTCTGCCGCAGGGGTTGCAGTAGCCGCAGTGTCCGCCGCAGGGGCTGCAGTAGCCGCAGGGGCCGCCGCAGGGGCTGCAGTAGCCGCAGTGTCCGCCGCAGGGGCTGCAGTAGCCGCAGGGGCCGCCGCAGGGGCTGCAGTAGCCGCAGGGGCCGCCGCAGGGGCCGCCGCAGGGGCCGCCAGTCTGGTTTCCATCTCTTCCCCTTGAGGGTGCTGCATAATTCTGAGCAGTGCCTGGTAGATACTGGCCAGGGCCCAGCACAGCGCAGTGAGTTGTGCCTCTCTAGAATAGCCACAGCATTTTCCCTTCAAATATTCTACCACTTTATCAGGGTCCTGTAATTGTTCAGGGGTGAAGTCCCAGACCATTGGAGGTGAGTAGTTCTCTAGGTACCTGCCCATGCTCTCCCACATGCCATGCCACCCCTGACTATCCAGCCTCGGAGCAGATCTCCGGGTGGTAGTCTTAAATAGTTGCTTAACCCTAAACAAGACCTGGAACGTATTCAGGAGACATAACACTAGGAACACGCTGGTTTGAGTATCCCAAGGATATTCAAGATTCTCAAAAGCTGTCATACCTGACCCGAAGGAGAAAAGGGAGGCAAAAGGGCTGGGGAAACTATTAACAAATTCTGAGAGACAGTGTCCAATGTACGGACAGGACAACAAAACCACATAAACACCCCAAAACAGCCGTCTGAACAGTGATGTTATCATATCATAAACAGATATCGCACAGGACAGCAGAATGATAATCCTCATCCCTCTTCCAGACATGGTAAACAGCATCGCAGGGAGTACATAAGCCATATAGGAATTTATGTAACACAGCCATGAGAACAAACCAAGCAACATGATGACCAGTGACTATTTACCTAATAAAATAAATGCATACAAAAAGAAAAAAGAAAAAAAAAAAAAAAACAAAACCGTTTTTTCCACGTTCTAGTTGGATTCTGTCGTTATCTCAACCCTTCGTGCCCCACGTTGGGCGCCAAAAAGGACTGTCGTGGTTTAGCCTCAGATGGCAACAAAAAACCACGTGCCGCTCGCACGTGCCTTCCTAATAGAGGAAGGATCGTAAGAAAAGGCAAGACTCTTGGTTTGGGACAAAGGCAGTTTAACAGAACAGCAGAGGGAACAGGCAAACAACAACAACAACAACACGGGTAGGGGAATATACAAACGCGATTACGGAACCGCCGCTCCCCGCCGCTCCCGACCGGCCGGCCCCGGGACGCCCCAGCCCGCTTTTAAGCAGCAACTCCCTGTCCCCTCCCCCGGCAGCTCAGGGTGGGCGTGGCTCACATGGCATGGAACACCAGGGAAAATTAACCCTATCCCCACCGGAACCAGGACATTATCCACCCCTTATTCCATACCATCTATGCCACGCCCAGCAGGTTCCAATGAATTGCCACCACTTTCCCCTGTTATATATATATATATATATATACACACATATAATGCCCTTAGTTTATGGGTCATCCCTCCAAAGTGTCCGTTGAGTTCTTTTAATCCACGGCTTTGGGCTCCATCTGTTAGAACAGTCTCTCAGGGCAGGTGAGATGCTGGGTGGTGCTGGTCTGTTGCATGCTGTATTTTTCGGAGCTTGTGGCTGGTGCACCTGGTGTGGCTCATGCACGCGGTCCGTGGGCTGAAGATTTAGATCTTGAGGAAACTGCTGGGCGCCAGCTGTTGAGATCAGTTCTTATCCCATCATCCCTGTGCCTTACTTGTAGTACAACTGATAGTAATTATAGCAATGAGGACATACAATGACAGTGTTACTTAGCAATTAACAGCACACAATCTAATTCATTGGCTATTCTCGCCCAAAATCAGATCCCCATAAGGTACACATCGGACTTCCCCATCCTGCCGCATCACCCACCAAGTGCACCCAGGTCCTTGGGCAAAAGCAATCCCACGGATGGGTTTGCCTTTGCCTGAGGCAGGAGTAACCCAGACTGTCTTCCCTAGCATATTCTTCATGTGCACTACGGGGACTTTATCCCCTTCTACAGTACGTGGAAGTTTTGATTGGGCAGGGCCAGCCCGATTGTTAGATCCCCTGGTGTTAACTAGCCAGGTAGCTTTTGCTAAATGTGTATCCCAGTGTTTGAAAGTCCCACCACCCATTGCTCTCAGTGTAGTTTTTAACAGTCCATTGTATCGTTCTATCTTCCCAGAGGCTGGTGCGTGATAGGGGATGTGATACACCCACTCGATACCATGCTCTTTGGCCCAGGTGTCTATGAGGCTGTTTCGGAAATGAGTCCCGTTGTTCGACTCAATTCTCTCTGGGGTACCATGTCGCCACAGGACTTGCTTTTCAAGGCCCAGGATAGTGTTCCGGGCAGTGGCATGGGGCACAGGGTATGTTTCCAGCCATCCAGTGGTTGCTTCCACCATTGTGAGCACGTAGCGCTTGCCTTGACGGGTTTGTGGCAGTGTGATATAATCAATCTGCCAGGCCTCCCCATATTTGTATTTCAGCCATCGCCCTCCATACCAAAGAGGCTTCAAACGCTTGGCTTGTTTGATCGCAGCGCATGTCTCACATTCATGGATGACTTGTGCAATAGCGTCCATGGTCAAGTCCACCCCTCGGTCACGAGCCCATCTATATGTTGCATCTCTCCCTTGATGGCCTGAGGAGTCATGGGCCCACCGAGCTATGAATAGTTCACCCTTACGTTGCCAGTCCAGATCCACCTGAGCCACTTCGATCCTGGCGGCCCGATCCACCTGCTGGTTGTTCTGATGTTCCTCCGTGGCCCTATTCTTCGGTACATGGGCATCTACGTGACGTACTTTCACAACCAGATTCTCTATCTGGGCAGCAATATCTTGCCATAGGTCAGCAGCCCAGATGGGTTTGCCTCTGCGCTGCCAATTGCCCTGCTTCCACTGCTGTAACCACCCCCACAGAGCATTTGCCACCATCCATGAGTCAGTGTAGAGATAAAGTACTGGCCATTTTTCTCGCTCAGCAATGTCCAAAGCCAGCTGAATAGCCTTCACCTCTGCAAACTGGCTCGATTCACCCTGTCCCTCACTGGCTTCTGCAACCCGTCGTGTAGGACTCCACACAGCAGCCTTCCACTTTCGATGCTTTCCCACAATACGGCAGGACCCATCAGTGAACAGGGCATATTTCTTCTCATTTTCTGGCAGTTTATTATATGGTGGGGCCTCTTCTGCACGCGTCACCTCCTCCTCTGGTGACATTCCGAAATCCTTGCCTTCTGGCCAGTCCATGATCACTTCCAGAATTCCTGGGCGACTGGGGTTTCCCATTCGAGTTCGCTGCGTGATCAGTGCAATCCACTTACTCCATGTAGCATCGGTTGCATGATGTGTGGTGGGGACCCTTTCTTTGAACATCCAACCCAGCACCGGCAGTCGAGGTGCTAAGAGGAGCTGTGCTTCTGTACCAACTACTTCCGAAGCAGCTCGAACCCCTTCATATGCTGCCAATATCTCTTTTTCTGTTGGAGTGTAGCGGGCTTCGGATCCTCTATATCCACGACTCCAAAACCCTAGGGGTCGACCTCGAGTCTCCCCTGGTGCTTTCTGCCAGAGGCTCCAGGTAGGGCCGTTCTCCCCGGCTGCGGTATAGAGCACATTTTTAACATCTTGTCCTGCCCGGACTGGCCCCAGGGCCACTGCATGGACTATTTCCTGTTTGATTTGTTCAAAAGCTTGTCGTTGCTCAGGACCCCATTTAAAATCATTCTTCTTCCGGGTTACTTGATACAGAGGGCTTACAATTTGACTGTAATCTGGGATATGCATTCTCCAAAAACCCACAATACCTAAGAAAGCCTGTGTTTCCTTTTTACTAGTTGGTGGAGACATAGCTGCTATTTTGTTGATCACATCCATTGGAATCTGACGGCGTCCATCTTGCCATTTTATTCCTAAAAACTGGATCTCCTGCGCAGGTCCCTTGACCTTACTTCGCTTTATAGCAAAACCAGCGTTCAGAAGGATTTGGACTATTTTACTCCCTTTTTCAAAAACTTCTTCTGCTGTGTTTCCCCATACAATGATGTCATCAATGTACTGCAGATGTTCTGGAGCTTCACCCTGTTCCAGTGCAGTCTGGATCAGTCCATGGCAAATGGTGGGACTGTGTTTCCACCCCTGGGGCAGTCGATTCCAGGTGTATTGGACGCCCCTCCAAGTGAAAGCAAACTGTGGCCTGCACTCTGCTGCCAAAGGGATTGAGAAGAATGCATTCGCTATATCAATCGTGGCATACCATTTGGCTGCCTTGGACTCCAGTTCGTACTGCAGTTCTAGCATGTCCGGCACGGCAGCACTCAGCGGTGGCGTGACTTCATTCAGACCACGATAGTCTACAGTTAGCCTCCACTCTCCACTAGATTTTCGCACCGGCCATATGGGACTGTTAAAGGGGGAGTGAGTCTTGCTGATCACTCCTTGAACCTCTAGTTGACGAATCGGCTCATGGATGGGAATCAGAGAGTCTCGGTTAGTGCGATACTGTCGCCGATGCACCGTTGTGGTAGCAATCGGCACCTGTTGTTCTTTGACCCTCAATAACCCCACAACAGAAGAATCCTCCGAGAGACCAGGCAAGGCAGACAACTGTTTAACTTCCTCTGTCTCCAAAGCAGCTATGCCAAAGGCCCAGCGGTACCCTTTTGGGTCCTTAAAATACCCTCTCCTGAGGTAATCTATACCAAGGATGCATGGAGCCTCTGGGCCAGTCACAATGGGATGCTTTTGCCACTCATTCCCAGTTAGGCTCACTTCTGCCTCCAGTACAGTCAACTCTTGGGATCCCCCTGTCACCCCAGAAATACAAATGGGTTCTGCCCCTCTATAGCTTGATGGTATTAAAGTACACTGCGCACCCGTGTCCACTAGAGCCTTATACTCCTGTGGGTCTGATGTGCCAGGCCATCGAATCCACACCGTCCAATAAACCCGGTTGTCCCTTTCCTCCACCTGGCCGGAGGCAGGGCCCCCCTAATACTCGTCATAGTATCCATTACTCACTTCTTGCAGAAATGACTTGGAAGTTCCTTCAAGAGGATCAGAAGCAAGATCAGGCCTTCTGCTTTGTCTGGGGAACGGCCCACTGGAAACTGGGGCGGCACTTTTCCTGGAGGGATCCCCTTTTGTGGTTGTCCTTCCTTGCAACTCCTGTACCCGTGTCCGCAGGATCGAAGTAGGTCGTCCATCCCACTTCCTCATGTCCTCTCCGTGGTCCTGCAGGTAGAACCACAGGGTGCCTCGTGGTGTGTACCCTCTGTACTCTCTCTCTTGAGTGGGGAAATGCCTGCTTCTAATAGCTGAGATGCTGGCCCGTGCAGGTGGGGAATAGAACATATTCTCTTCAAGTTGCTGGACCTTCCGCGACAATTTCTCCACAGCTGAGACAAGGGGGGAAGAGAGACTTTCTTCATATCGCCGGAGCCGGCCAGCTACCTCATCCACTGTTGGTCCCTCTTCACCTTTCCATTCCATTACTGCCAGGGAGTTGGCATATGACGATGGTGCGCTCCGTACAAACTTCCGCCACATGGGCCTTGTGCATCGCACCTCATCAGGGTCTGTGGGTAAGTCGGCATTGTCCAAGTCATAATAAATCATCTCCCGCACGGCTAATTCTCTCAGGTACTGGATACCTCTTTCCATGGTAGTCCACTTGCTTGGCTGACATACAACATCCTCACTGAAGGGGTACCTCTCCCTCACGCCTGACAGGAGTCGTTTCCAGAGGCTGAGGGCTTGGGTCTTTTTCCCAATTGCCTTGTCAATGCCGCCTTCCCTAGACAGGGATCCCAGCTGCCTGGCCTCCCTACCCTCTAATTCCAGGCTACTGGCCCCATTATCCCAGCACCGGAGCAGCCAGGTGACAATGTGCTCGCCTGAAAGTCGGCTGAAATCTTTTCGCATATCCCGCAGCTCACTCAAGGATAGGGATCGAGTAATTATCTCTGGTTCTGCCTCTTCCTCCTGCTCTCGTGATGGCCCTGGTTCATCATCATCTCTTACTAAACGAACTGATTTCTTTGTGTACTTCTTCTTCTGTATGGGGGCAACTGATACCGGCACGGGTTGGTTTCCTGGTTCAGTGGCAGTGGCTACCACGGGGGTTGCAGTAGCCGCATTGTCTGCTGCAGGGGTTGCAGTAGCCGCAGTGTCTGCCGCAGGGGTTGCAGTAGCCGCAGTGTCCGCCGCAGGGGCTGCAGTAGCCGCAGTGTCCGCCGCAGGGGCTGCAGTAGCCGCAGGGGCCGCCGCAGGGGCTGCAGTAGCCGCAGGGGCCGCCGCAGGGGCCGCCGCAGGGGCCGCCAGTCTGGTTTCCATCTCTTCCCCTTGAGGGTGCTGCATAATTCTGAGCAGTGCCTGGTAGATACTGGCCAGGGCCCAGCACAGCGCAGTGAGTTGTGCCTCTCTAGAATAGCCACAGCATTTTCCCTTCAAATATTCTACCACTTTATCAGGGTCCTGTAATTGTTCAGGGGTGAAGTCCCAGACCATTGGAGGTGAGTAGTTCTCTAGGTACCTGCCCATGCTCTCCCACATGCCATGCCACCCCTGACTATCCAGCCTCGGAGCAGATCTCCGGGTGGTAGTCTTAAATAGTTGCTTAACCCTAAACAAGACCTGGAACGTATTCAGGAGACATAACACTAGGAACACGCTGGTTTGAGTATCCCAAGGATATTCAAGATTCTCAAAAGCTGTCATACCTGACCCGAAGGAGAAAAGGGAGGCAAAAGGGCTGGGGAAACTATTAACAAATTCTGAGAGACAGTGTCCAATGTACGGACAGGACAACAAAACCACATAAACACCCCAAAACAGCCGTCTGAACAGTGATGTTATCATATCATAAACAGATATCGCACAGGACAGCAGAATGATAATCCTCATCCCTCTTCCAGACATGGTAAACAGCATCGCAGGGAGTACATAAGCCATATAGGAATTTATGTAACACAGCCATGAGAACAAACCAAGCAACATGATGACCAGTGACTATTTACCTAATAAAATAAATGCATACAAGAAGAAAAAAGAAAAAAAAAAAAAAACCAAAACCGTTTTTTCCACGTTCTAGTTGGATTCTGTCGTTATCTCAACCCTTCGTGCCCCACGTTGGGCGCCAAAAAGGACTGTCGTGGTTTAGCCTCAGATGGCAACAAAAAACCACGTGCCGCTCGCACGTGCCTTCCTAATAGAGGAAGGATCGTAAGAAAAGGCAAGACTCTTGGTTTGGGACAAAGGCAGTTTAACAGAACAGCAGAGGGAACAGGCAAACAACAACAACAACAACACGGGTAGGGGAATATACAAACGCGATTACGGAACCGCCGCTCCCCGCCGCTCCCGACCGGCCGGCCCCAGGACGCCCCAGCCCGCTTTTAAGCAGCAACTCCCTGTCCCCTCCCCCGGCAGCTCAGGGTGGGCGTGGCTCAGATGGCATGGAATACCAGGGAAAATTAACCCTATCCCCACCGGAACCAGGACACTCCCACATGGAAAGTGCCAGGAGGGAGAAGTGGCGATTATGTTTAGACTTTCTCGGAACTGCTTCAAATCAACTAGATATCTTTGTGCTGTAAATCTCCCAACAGCCAAACGCAAAAGCAGCAAACATCTCGCTGTATGTCCCACATCCAAAGTGCCAAGAGAGAGCTTGCTCTCCCTCTCTTTGAGTACTGTTTTCGCTGTGCCGGTTACCTCTTTGCTAACATTCTCTTCAGCGCTGCAGGGAAACCAGGAACCACGTGGAGAAGGCACCCACACTGAAAGTGCCTGGAGGGAACATTGGGGCTTCTTCTCAGTGTCTCTGACATAGGGTTTCACTGTCCCGGGAAAGTCTCTGCTAACACCCTGCAGAGCGCTGTGCCCAATCTACAGAAACGTCTTGCGGTATCTCCTACAGGGAAAGTGCCAGGAGGGAACTGTCCATCTTGTTCTCAGTGTCTCTGAGAATTGCTCTGATTATCCCTGTGACCTCTTTGCTAAGACTCTCCAGAGAGCCGTCCTCAAAACCAACACACATCTTGACATATCTCCCACATTGATCGCAGTGTCTCCAGGAACGGCATTCAAGGAGCCAGGAACTTTTCTCCCTACACTGTCCATTGAGTTGTCCTCAAAACCAATATACATCCTGCTATATCTCCCACATGGAAAGTGCCAGGAGGGAGAAGTGGCGATTATGTTTAGACTTTCTCGGAACTGCTTCAAATCAACTAGATATCGTTGTGCTGTAAATCTCCCAACAGCCAAACGCAAAAGCAGCAAACATCTCGCTGTATGTCCCACATCCAAAGTGCCAAGAGAGAGCTTGCTCTCCCTCTCTTTGAGTACTGTTTTCGCTGTGCCGGTTACCTCTTTGCTAACATTCTCTTCAGAGCTGCAGGGAAACCAGGAACCACGTGGAGAAGGCACCCACACTGAAAGTGCCTGGAGGGAACATTGGGGCTTCTTCTCAGTGTCTCTGACATAGGGTTTCACTGTCCCGGGAAAGTCTCTGCTAACACCCTGCAGAGCGCTGTGCCCAATCTACAGAAACGTCTTGCGGTATCTCCTACAGGGAAAGTGCCAGGAGGGAATTGTCGAGCTTGTTCTCAGTGTCTCTGAGAATTGCTCTGATTATCCCTGTGACCTCTTTGCTAAGACTCTCCAGAGAGCCGTCCTCAAAACCAACACACATCTTGACATATCTCCCACATTGATCGCAGTGTCTCCAGGAACGGCATTCAAGGAGCCAGGAACTTTTCTCCCTACACTGTCCATTGAGTTGTCCTCAAAACCAATATACATCCTGCTATATCTCCCACATGGAAAGTGCCAGGAGGGAGAAGTGGCGATTATGTTTAGACTTTCTCGGAACTGCTTCAAATCAACTAGATATCTTTGTGCTGTAAATCTCCCAACAGCCAAACGCAAAAGCAGCAAACATCTCGCTGTATGTCCCACATCCAAAGTGCCAAGAGAGAGCTTGCTCTCCCTGTCTTTGAGTACTGTTTTCGCTGTGCCGGTTACCTCTTTGCTAACATTCTCTTCAGCGCTGCAGGGAAACCAGGAACCACGTGGAGAAGGCACCCACACTGAAAGTGCCTGGAGGGAACATTGGGGCTTCTTCTCAGTGTCTCTGACATAGGGTTTCACTGTCCCGGGAAAGTCTCTGCTAACACCCTGCAGAGCGCTGTGCCCAATCTACAGAAACGTCTTGCGGTATCTCCTACAGGGAAAGTGCCAGGAGGGAACTGTCCATCTTGTTCTCAGTGTCTCTGAGAATTGCTCTGATTATCCCTGTGACCTCTTTGCTAAGACTCTCCAGAGAGCCGTCCTCAAAACCAACACACATCTTGACATATCTCCCACATTGATCGCAGTGTCTCCAGGAACGGCATTCAAGGAGCCAGGAACTTTTCTCCCTACACTGTCCATTGAGTTGTCCTCAAAACCAATATACATCCTGCTATATCTCCCACATGGAAAGTGCCAGGAGGGAGAAGTGGCGATTATGTTTAGACTTTCTCGGAACTGCTTCAAATCAACTAGATATCTTTGTGCTGTAAATCTCCCAACAGCCAAACGCAAAAGCAGCAAACATCTCGCTGTATGTCCCACATCCAAAGTGCCAAGAGAGAGCTTGCTCTCCCTGTCTTTGAGTACTGTTTTCGCTGTGCCGGTTACCTCTTTGCTAACATTCTCTTCAGCGCTGCAGGGAAACCAGGAACCACGTGGAGAAGGCACCCACACTGAAAGTGCCTGGAGGGAACATTGGGGCTTCTTCTCAGTGTCTCTGACATAGGGTTTCACTGTCCCGGGAAAGTCTCTGCTAACACCCTGCAGAGCGCTGTGCCCAATCTACAGAAACGTCTTGCGGTATCTCCTACAGGGAAAGTGCCAGGAGGGAATTGTCGAGCTTGTTCTCAGTGTCTCTGAGAATTGCTCTGATTATCCCTGTGACCTCTTTGCTAAGACTCTCCAGAGAGCCGTCCTCAAAACCAACACACATCTTGACATATCTCCCACATTGATCGCAGTGTCTCCAGGAACGGCATTCAAGGAGCCAGGAACTTTTCTCCCTACACTGTCCATTGAGTTGTCCTCAAAACCAATATACATCCTGCTATATCTCCCACATGGAAAGTGCCAGGAGGGAGAAGTGGCGATTATGTTTAGACTTTCTCGGAACTGCTTCAAATCAACTAGATATCTTTGTGCTGTAAATCTCCCAACAGCCAAACGCAAAAGCAGCAAACATCTCGCTGTATGTCCCACATCCAAAGTGCCAAGAGAGAGCTTGCTCTCCCTGTCTTTGAGTACTGTTTTCGCTGTGCCGGTTACCTCTTTGCTAACATTCTCTTCAGCGCTGCAGGGAAACCAGGAACCACGTGGAGAAGGCACCCACACTGAAAGTGCCTGGAGGGAACATTGGGGCTTCTTCTCAGTGTCTCTGACATAGGGTTTCACTGTCCCGGGAAAGTCTCTGCTAACACCCTGCAGAGCGCTGTGCCCAATCTACAGAAACGTCTTGCGGTATCTCCTACAGGGAAAGTGCCAGGAGGGAACTGTCCATCTTGTTCTCAGTGTCTCTGAGAATTGCTCTGATTATCCCTGTGACCTCTTTGCTAAGACTCTCCAGAGAGCCGTCCTCAAAACCAACACACATCTTGACATATCTCCCACATTGATCGCAGTGTCTCCAGGAACGGCATTCAAGGAGCCAGGAACTTTTCTCCCTACACTGTCCATTGAGTTGTCCTCAAAACCAATATACATCCTGCTATATCTCCCACATGGAAAGTGCCAGGAGGGAGAAGTGGCGATTATGTTTAGACTTTCTCGGAACTGCTTCAAATCAACTAGATATCTTTGTGCTGTAAATCTCCCAACAGCCAAACGCAAAAGCAGCAAACATCTCGCTGTATGTCCCACATCCAAAGTGCCAAGAGAGAGCTTGCTCTCCCTGTCTTTGAGTACTGTTTTCGCTGTGCCGGTTACCTCTTTGCTAACATTCTCTTCAGCGCTGCAGGGAAACCAGGAACCACGTGGAGAAGGCACCCACACTGAAAGTGCCTGGAGGGAACATTGGGGCTTCTTCTCAGTGTCTCTGACATAGGGTTTCACTGTCCCGGGAAAGTCTCTGCTAACACCCTGCAGAGCGCTGTGCCCAATCTACAGAAACGTCTTGCGGTATCTCCTACAGGGAAAGTGCCAGGAGGGAACTGTCCATCTTGTTCTCAGTGTCTCTGAGAATTGCTCTGATTATCCCTGTGACCTCTTTGCTAAGACTCTCCAGAGAGCCGTCCTCAAAACCAACACACATCTTGACATATCTCCCTCATTGATCGCAGTGTCTCCAGGAACGGCATTCAAGGAGCCAGGAACTTTTCTCCCTACACTGTCCATTGAGTTGTCCTCAAAACCAATATACATCCTGCTATATCTCCCACATGGAAAGTGCCAGGAGGGAGAAGTGGCGATTATGTTTAGACTTTCTCGGAACTGCTTCAAATCAACTAGATATCTTTGTGCTGTAAATCTCCCAACAGCCAAACGCAAAAGCAGCAAACATCTCGCTGTATGTCCCACATCCAAAGTGCCAAGAGAGAGCTTGCTCTCCCTGTCTTTGAGTACTGTTTTCACTGTCCCGGTTACCTCTTTGCTAACATTCTCTTCAGCGCTGCAGGGAAACCAGGAACCACGTGGAGAAGGCACCCACACTGAAAGTGCCTGGAGGGAACATTGGGGCTTCTTCTCAGTGTCTCTGACATAGGGTTTCACTGTCCCGGGAAAGTCTCTGCTAACACCCTGCAGAGCGCTGTGCCCAATCTACAGAAACGTCTTGCGGTATCTCCTACAGGGAAAGTGCCAGGAGGGAACTGTCCATCTTGTTCTCAGTGTCTCTGAGAATTGCTCTGATTATCCCTGTGACCTCTTTGCTAAGACTCTCCAGAGAGCCGTCCTCAAAACCAACACACATCTTGACATATCTCCCTCATTGATCGCAGTGTCTCCAGGAACGGCATTCAAGGAGCCAGGAACTTTTCTCCCTACACTGTCCATTGAGTTGTCCTCAAAACCAATATACATCCTGCTATATCTCCCACATGGAAAGTGCCAGGAGGGAGAAGTGGCGATTATGTTTAGACTTTCTCGGAACTGCTTCAAATCAACTAGATATCTTTGTGCTGTAAATCTCCCAACAGCCAAACGCAAAAGCAGCAAACATCTCGCTGTATGTCCCACATCCAAAGTGCCAAGAGAGAGCTTGCTCTCCCTGTCTTTGAGTACTGTTTTCGCTGTGCCGGTTACCTCTTTGCTAACATTCTCTTCAGCGCTGCAGGGAAACCAGGAACCACGTGGAGAAGGCACCCACACTGAAAGTGCCTGGAGGGAACATTGGGGCTTCTTCTCAGTGTCTCTGACATAGGGTTTCACTGTCCCGGGAAAGTCTCTGCTAACACCCTGCAGAGCGCTGTGCCCAATCTACAGAAACGTCTTGCGGTATCTCCTACAGGGAAAGTGCCAGGAGGGAACTGTCCATCTTGTTCTCAGTGTCTCTGAGAATTGCTCTGATTATCCCTGTGACCTCTTTGCTAAGACTCTCCAGAGAGCCGTCCTCAAAACCAACACACATCTTGACATATCTCCCTCATTGATCGCAGTGTCTCCAGGAACGGCATTCAAGGAGCCAGGAACTTTTCTCCCTACACTGTCCATTGAGTTGTCCTCAAAACCAATATACATCCTGCTATATCTCCCACATGGAAAGTGCCAGGAGGGAGAAGTGGCGATTATGTTTAGAATCATAGAATCATAGAATCATAGAATCATAGGGTTGGAAGGGACCTCTGGAGATCATCTAGTCCAACCCCCCTGCCAGAGCAGGGTCACCTAGAGCAGGTTACACAGGAACATGTCCAGGTGGGTTTTGAATGTCTCCAGAGATGGAGACTCCACCACCTCTCTGGGCAGCCTGTTCCAGTGCTCTGCCACCCTCAGGGTAAAGAAGTTCCTCCTCATGTTTAGGTGGAACTTCCTATGTTCCAGTTTGTGCCCATTGCCTCTTGTCCTGTCCCCGGGCACCACTGAAAAGAGCCTCGCCCCATCGTCCTGACACCCACCCTTTAAGTATTTATAAGCGTTGATAAGGTCACCCCTCAGACGTCTTTTTTCCAGACTGAAGAGACCCAAATCCCTCAGCCTTTCCTCATAAGAGAGGTGTTCCAGTCCCCTAATCATCCTCGTAGCCCTCCGCTGCACCCTTTCCAGCAGTTCCCTGTCCCTCTTGAACCGGGGAGCCCAGAACTGGACACAGTACTCCAGGTGCGGTCTCACCAAGGCAGAGTAGAGGGGGAGGATGACCTCCCTTGACCTGCTGGCCACGCTCCTCTTGATGCACCCCAGGATGCCATTGGCCTTCTTGGCCACAAGGGCACATTGCTGACTCATGGTCATCCTGTTGTCCACCAGGACTCCCAGGTCTCTTTCCACAGAGCTGCTCTCCAGCAGGTCAGCACCCAACCTGTACTGGTGCATGGGGTTGTTCCTCCCCAGGTGCAGCACCCTACACTTGCCCTTGTTGAACTTCATAAGGTTTCTCTCTGCCCAGATCTCCAACCTGTCCAGGTCTCTCTGTATGGCGGCACAGCCTTCCGGTGTGTCAGCCACCCCACCCAGCTTGGTGTCATCAGCAAACTTGCTGAGGGTGCACTCTATCCCCTCATCCAGGTCATTGATGAATATGTTGAACAGGACTGGACCCAGTACTGACCCCTGGGGAACACCACTCGTCACTGGTCTCCAACTAGACTCTGTGCCCCTAATCACAACCCTCTGAGCTCTATCTTTCAACCAGTTTTCTATCCACCCCACTGTCCATTCATCTAACCCACACTTCCTAAGCTTCCCTATGAGGATGCTGTGCGAGACCGTGTCAAACGCCTTGCTTAAGTCAAGGTATACCACATCTACCGCCCTCCCCTCATCTATCCATCTAGTCATGCCATCGTAGAAGGCTATCAGGTTAGTCAGACATGATTTCCCCCTGGTGAATCCATGCTGAGTACTTCTGATAGCTTTCCTTTCCTCCACGCGCCTTGAGATGACACCCAGAACGAGCTGTTCCATCATCTTTCCAGGGATGGAGGTGAGGCTGACCGGCCTGTAGTTCCCCGGCTCCTCCTTCTTGCCTTTCTTGAAGACTGGAGTGACATTGGCTTTCCTCCAGTCCGCAGGCACCTCGCCTGTTCTCCAGGACTTTTCAAAGATGATGGAGAGCGGCCCAGCAATGACTTCCGCCAGCTCCCTCAGCACTCTCGGGTGCATCCCATCAGGGCCCATGGACTTGTGAATATCTAGATGATCTAATTGGTCCCTCACTCGCTCCTCCTCAACCCAAGGGAAGTCGTCTTCTTTCCCTGTTACTTTATTCAATGCCTGGGACTCCTGAGGGCTGGGCCGAGCAGAAAAGACCGAAGCAAAGAAGGCATTCAGTAACTCTGCCTTCTCCACATCCTCCGTCACCATGACTCCTGCCTCATTCAGCAGTGGGCCTACAACTTCCCTGGTCTTCCTTTTGCTTCCAATATACTTGTAGAAGCTCTTTTTGTTTTGCTTGATGTCCCTAGCCAGGTCTAATTCCAAGGCGGCCTTGGCTTTCCTTGTTTCATCCCTGCACGCTCTGGTGGCATTCTTGTAATCCTCCCAAGGGGTCAGTCCCTTCTTCCACTTATTATAAACTTCCTTCTTCCACTTGAGCTTTTTCTGAAGCTCCCTGCTCAACCATGCAGGTCTCCTGCGTCCCTTGGCCGATTTCTTTCTCTTAGGGATGCACCAATCCTGAGCTTGGAGGAAGTGGTCTTTGAATATCAACCAGCTTTCTTGAGCCCCTTTGCCTTCCAGAGCCCTAGCCCACGGGATCTCTCCAAGCAGTTTCTTAAAGAGGTCGAAGTTAGCCCTCCTGAAATCCAAGGTTGTAATTTTACTTCTTGTTGTTGTTTTGTGGATAGTACCCATGATCCTGAACTCAATCATTTCATGATCACTACAACCTAGGGTGCCCCCAACCTTAATGTCCTCCACCAATCCAATCCCTCTGTGTTTGTCAGTACCAGGTCCAGGAGTGCTCCTCTCCTTGTTGGCTCCTGTACCACCTGTGTCAAAAAGTTGTCATCAATGCACTGGAGGAGCCTCCTGGACTGTGCATGCCTGGCTGTGTGGTCTTCCCAGCAGATATCGGGGTGATTGAAGTCCCCCATGAGAACCAGGGCCTGCGCTTGCGAGGCTACCTTCAGTTGTCTGTAGAGTTGTCCAGAGAGCCGTCCTCAAAACCAACACACATCTTGACATATCTCCCTCATTGATCGCAGTGTCTCCAGGAACGGCATTCAAGGAGCCAGGAACTTTTCTCCCTACACTGTCCATTGAGTTGTCCTCAAAACCAATATACATCCTGCTATATCTCCCACATGGAAAGTGCCAGGAGGGAGAAGTGGCGATTATGTTTAGACTTTCTCGGAACTGCTTCAAATCAACTAGATATCTTTGTGCTGTAAATCTCCCAACAGCCAAACGCAAAAGCAGCAAACATCTCGCTGTATGTCCCACATCCAAAGTGCCAAGAGAGAGCTTGCTCTCCCTGTCTTTGAGTACTGTTTTCGCTGTGCCGGTTACCTCTTTGCTAACATTCTCTTCAGCGCTGCAGGGAAACCAGGAACCACGTGGAGAAGGCACCCACACTGAAAGTGCCTGGAGGGAACATTGGGGCTTCTTCTCAGTGTCTCTGACATAGGGTTTCACTGTCCCGGGAAAGTCTCTGCTAACACCCTGCAGAGCGCTGTGCCCAATCTACAGAAACGTCTTGCGGTATCTCCTACAGGGAAAGTGCCAGGAGGGAACTGTCCATCTTGTTCTCAGTGTCTCTGAGAATTGCTCTGATTATCCCTGTGACCTCTTTGCTAAGACTCTCCAGAGAGCCGTCCTCAAAACCAACACACATCTTGACATATCTCCCTCATTGATCGCAGTGTCTCCAGGAACGGCATTCAAGGAGCCAGGAACTTTTCTCCCTACACTGTCCATTGAGTTGTCCTCAAAACCAATATACATCCTGCTATATCTCCCACATGGAAAGTGCCAGGAGGGAGAAGTGGCGATTATGTTTAGACTTTCTCGGAACTGCTTCAAATCAACTAGATATCTTTGTGCTGTAAATCTCCCAACAGCCAAACGCAAAAGCAGCAAACATCTCGCTGTATGTCCCACATCCAAAGTGCCAAGAGAGAGCTTGCTCTCCCTGTCTTTGAGTACTGTTTTCGCTGTGCCGGTTACCTCTTTGCTAACATTCTTTTCAGCGCTGCAGGGAAACCAGGAACCACGTGGAGAAGGCACCCACACTGAAAGTGCCTGGAGGGAACATTGGGGCTTCTTCTCAGTGTCTCTGACATAGGGTTTCACTGTCCCGGGAAAGTCTCTGCTAACACCCTGCAGAGCGCTGTGCCCAATCTACAGAAACGTCTTGCGGTATCTCCTACAGGGAAAGTGCCAGGAGGGAACTGTCCATCTTGTTCTCAGTGTCTCTGAGAATTGCTCTGATTATGCCTGTGACCTCTTTGCTAAGACTCTCCAGAGAGCCGTCCTCAAAACCAACACACATCTTGACATATCTCCCACATTGATCGCAGTGTCTCCAGGAACGGCATTCAAGGAGCCAGGAACTTTTCTCCCTACACTGTCCATTGAGTTGTCCTCAAAACCAATATACATCCTGCTATATCTCCCACATGGAAAGTGCCAGGAGGGAGAAGTGGCGATTATGTTTAGACTTTCTCGGAACTGCTTCAAATCAACTAGATATCTTTGTGCTGTAAATCTCCCAACAGCCAAACGCAAAAGCAGCAAACATCTCGCTGTATGTCCCACATCCAAAGTGCCAAGAGAGAGCTTGCTCTCCCTGTCTTTGAGTACTGTTTTCACTGTCCCGGTTACCTCTTTGCTAACATTCTCTTCAGCGCTGCAGGGAAACCAGGAACCACGTGGAGAAGGCACCCACACTGAAAGTGCCTGGAGGGAACATTGGGGCTTCTTCTCAGTGTCTCTGACATAGGGTTTCACTGTCCCGGGAAAGTCTCTGCTAACACCCTGCAGAGCGCTGTGCCCAATCTACAGAAACGTCTTGCGGTATCTCCTACAGGGAAAGTGCCAGGAGGGAACTGTCCATCTTGTTCTCAGTGTCTCTGAGAATTGCTCTGATTATCCCTGTGACCTCTTTGCTAAGACTCTCCAGAGAGCCGTCCTCAAAACCAACACACATCTTGACATATCTCCCTCATTGATCGCAGTGTCTCCAGGAACGGCATTCAAGGAGCCAGGAACTTTTCTCCCTACACTGTCCATTGAGTTGTCCTCAAAACCAATATACATCCTGCTATATCTCCCACATGGAAAGTGCCAGGAGGGAGAAGTGGCGATTATGTTTAGACTTTCTCGGAACTGCTTCAAATCAACTAGATATCTTTGTGCTGTAAATCTCCCAACAGCCAAACGCAAAAGCAGCAAACATCTCGCTGTATGTCCCACATCCAAAGTGCCAAGAGAGAGCTTGCTCTCCCTGTCTTTGAGTACTGTTTTCGCTGTGCCGGTTACCTCTTTGCTAACATTCTCTTCAGCGCTGCAGGGAAACCAGGAACCACGTGGAGAAGGCACCCACACTGAAAGTGCCTGGAGGGAACATTGGGGCTTCTTCTCAGTGTCTCTGACATAGGGTTTCACTGTCCCGGGAAAGTCTCTGCTAACACCCTGCAGAGCGCTGTGCCCAATCTACAGAAACGTCTTGCGGTATCTCCTACAGGGAAAGTGCCAGGAGGGAACTGTCCATCTTGTTCTCAGTGTCTCTGAGAATTGCTCTGATTATCCCTGTGACCTCTTTGCTAAGACTCTCCAGAGAGCCGTCCTCAAAACCAACACACATCTTGACATATCTCCCTCATTGATCGCAGTGTCTCCAGGAACGGCATTCAAGGAGCCAGGAACTTTTCTCCCTACACTGTCCATTGAGTTGTCCTCAAAACCAATATACATCCTGCTATATCTCCCACATGGAAAGTGCCAGGAGGGAGAAGTGGCGATTATGTTTAGACTTTCTCGGAACTGCTTCAAATCAACTAGATATCTTTGTGCTGTAAATCTCCCAACAGCCAAACGCAAAAGCAGCAAACATCTCGCTGTATGTCCCACATCCAAAGTGCCAAGAGAGAGCTTGCTCTCCCTGTCTTTGAGTACTGTTTTCGCTGTGCCGGTTACCTCTTTGCTAACATTCTCTTCAGCGCTGCAGGGAAACCAGGAACCACGTGGAGAAGGCACCCACACTGAAAGTGCCTGGAGGGAACATTGGGGCTTCTTCTCAGTGTCTCTGACATAGGGTTTCACTGTCCCGGGAAAGTCTCTGCTAACACCCTGCAGAGCGCTGTGCCCAATCTACAGAAACGTCTTGCGGTATCTCCTACAGGGAAAGTGCCAGGAGGGAACTGTCCATCTTGTTCTCAGTGTCTCTGAGAATTGCTCTGATTATCCCTGTGACCTCTTTGCTAAGACTCTCCAGAGAGCCGTCCTCAAAACCAACACACATCTTGACATATCTCCCACATTGATCGCAGTGTCTCCAGGAACGGCATTCAAGGAGCCAGGAACTTTTCTCCCTACACTGTCCATTGAGTTGTCCTCAAAACCAATATACATCCTGCTATATCTCCCACATGGAAAGTGCCAGGAGGGAGAAGTGGCGATTATGTTTAGACTTTCTCGGAACTGCTTCAAATCAACTAGATATCTTTGTGCTGTAAATCTCCCAACAGCCAAACGCAAAAGCAGCAAACATCTCGCTGTATGTCCCACATCCAAAGTGCCAAGAGAGAGCTTGCTCTCCCTGTCTTTGAGTACTGTTTTCACTGTCCCGGTTACCTCTTTGCTAACATTCTCTTCAGCGCTGCAGGGAAACCAGGAACCACGTGGAGAAGGCACCCACACTGAAAGTGCCTGGAGGGAACATTGGGGCTTCTTCTCAGTGTCTCTGACATAGGGTTTCACTGTCCCGGGAAAGTCTCTGCTAACACCCTGCAGAGCGCTGTGCCCAATCTACAGAAACGTCTTGCGGTATCTCCTACAGGGAAAGTGCCAGGAGGGAACTGTCCATCTTGTTCTCAGTGTCTCTGAGAATTGCTCTGATTATCCCTGTGACCTCTTTGCTAAGACTCTCCAGAGAGCCGTCCTCAAAACCAACACACATCTTGACATATCTCCCTCATTGATCGCAGTGTCTCCAGGAACGGCATTCAAGGAGCCAGGAACTTTTCTCCCTACACTGTCCATTGAGTTGTCCTCAAAACCAATATACATCCTGCTATATCTCCCACATGGAAAGTGCCAGGAGGGAGAAGTGGCGATTATGTTTAGACTTTCTCGGAACTGCTTCAAATCAACTAGATATCTTTGTGCTGTAAATCTCCCAACAGCCAAACGCAAAAGCAGCAAACATCTCGCTGTATGTCCCACATCCAAAGTGCCAAGAGAGAGCTTGCTCTCCCTGTCTTTGAGTACTGTTTTCGCTGTGCCGGTTACCTCTTTGCTAACATTCTCTTCAGCGCTGCAGGGAAACCAGGAACCACGTGGAGAAGGCACCCACACTGAAAGTGCCTGGAGGGAACATTGGGGCTTCTTCTCAGTGTCTCTGACATAGGGTTTCACTGTCCCGGGAAAGTCTCTGCTAACACCCTGCAGAGCGCTGTGCCCAATCTACAGAAACGTCTTGCGGTATCTCCTACAGGGAAAGTGCCAGGAGGGAACTGTCCATCTTGTTCTCAGTGTCTCTGAGAATTGCTCTGATTATCCCTGTGACCTCTTTGCTAAGACTCTCCAGAGAGCCGTCCTCAAAACCAACACACATCTTGACATATCTCCCTCATTGATCGCAGTGTCTCCAGGAACGGCATTCAAGGAGCCAGGAACTTTTCTCCCTACACTGTCCATTGAGTTGTCCTCAAAACCAATATACATCCTGCTATATCTCCCACATGGAAAGTGCCAGGAGGGAGAAGTGGCGATTATGTTTAGACTTTCTCGGAACTGCTTCAAATCAACTAGATATCTTTGTGCTGTAAATCTCCCAACAGCCAAACGCAAAAGCAGCAAACATCTCGCTGTATGTCCCACATCCAAAGTGCCAAGAGAGAGCTTGCTCTCCCTGTCTTTGAGTACTGTTTTCGCTGTGCCGGTTACCTCTTTGCTAACATTCTCTTCAGCGCTGCAGGGAAACCAGGAACCACGTGGAGAAGGCACCCACACTGAAAGTGCCTGGAGGGAACATTGGGGCTTCTTCTCAGTGTCTCTGACATAGGGTTTCACTGTCCCGGGAAAGTCTCTGCTAACACCCTGCAGAGCGCTGTGCCCAATCTACAGAAACGTCTTGCGGTATCTCCTACAGGGAAAGTGCCAGGAGGGAACTGTCCATCTTGTTCTCAGTGTCTCTGAGAATTGCTCTGATTATCCCTGTGACCTCTTTGCTAAGACTCTCCAGAGAGCCGTCCTCAAAACCAACACACATCTTGACATATCTCCCTCATTGATCGCAGTGTCTCCAGGAACGGCATTCAAGGAGCCAGGAACTTTTCTCCCTACACTGTCCATTGAGTTGTCCTCAAAACCAATATACATCCTGCTATATCTCCCACATGGAAAGTGCCAGGAGGGAGAAGTGGCGATTATGTTTAGACTTTCTCGGAACTGCTTCAAATCAACTAGATATCTTTGTGCTGTAAATCTCCCAACAGCCAAACGCAAAAGCAGCAAACATCTCGCTGTATGTCCCACATCCAAAGTGCCAAGAGAGAGCTTGCTCTCCCTGTCTTTGAGTACTGTTTTCGCTGTGCCGGTTACCTCTTTGCTAACATTCTCTTCAGCGCTGCAGGGAAACCAGGAACCACGTGGAGAAGGCACCCACACTGAAAGTGCCTGGAGGGAACATTGGGGCTTCTTCTCAGTGTCTCTGACATAGGGTTTCACTGTCCCGGGAAAGTCTCTGCTAACACCCTGCAGAGCGCTGTGCCCAATCTACAGAAACGTCTTGCGGTATCTCCTACAGGGAAAGTGCCAGGAGGGAATTGTCGAGCTTGTTCTCAGTGTCTCTGAGAATTGCTCTGATTATCCCTGTGACCTCTTTGCTAAGACTCTCCAGAGAGCCGTCCTCAAAACCAACACACATCTTGACATATCTCCCTCATTGATCGCAGTGTCTCCAGGAACGGCATTCAAGGAGCCAGGAACTTTTCTCCCTACACTGTCCATTGAGTTGTCCTCAAAACCAATATACATCCTGCTATATCTCCCACATGGAAAGTGCCAGGAGGGAGAAGTGGCGATTATGTTTAGACTTTCTCGGAACTGCTTCAAATCAACTAGATATCTTTGTGCTGTAAATCTCCCAACAGCCAAACGCAAAAGCAGCAAACATCTCGCTGTATGTCCCACATCCAAAGTGCCAAGAGAGAGCTTGCTCTCCCTGTCTTTGAGTACTGTTTTCGCTGTGCCGGTTACCTCTTTGCTAACATTCTCTTCAGCGCTGCAGGGAAACCAGGAACCACGTGGAGAAGGCACCCACACTGAAAGTGCCTGGAGGGAACATTGGGGCTTCTTCTCAGTGTCTCTGACATAGGGTTTCACTGTCCCGGGAAAGTCTCTGCTAACACCCTGCAGAGCGCTGTGCCCAATCTACAGAAACGTCTTGCGGTATCTCCTACGGGGAAAGTGCCAGGAGGGAATTGTCGAGCTTGTTCTCAGTGTCTCTGAGAATTGCTCTGATTATCCCTGTGACCTCTTTGCTAAGACTCTCCAGAGAGCCGTCCTCAAAACCAACACACATCTTGACATATCTCCCACATTGATCGCAGTGTCTCCAGGAACGGCATTCAAGGAGCCAGGAACTTTTCTCCCTACACTGTCCATTGAGTTGTCCTCAAAACCAATATACATCCTGCTATATCTCCCACATGGAAAGTGCCAGGAGGGAGAAGTGGCGATTATGTTTAGACTTTCTCGGAACTGCTTCAAATCAACTAGATATCTTTGTGCTGTAAATCTCCCAACAGCCAAACGCAAAAGCAGCAAACATCTCGCTGTATGTCCCACATCCAAAGTGCCAAGAGAGAGCTTGCTCTCCCTGTCTTTGAGTACTGTTTTCGCTGTGCCGGTTACCTCTTTGCTAACATTCTCTTCAGCGCTGCAGGGAAACCAGGAACCACGTGGAGAAGGCACCCACACTGAAAGTGCCTGGAGGGAACATTGGGGCTTCTTCTCAGTGTCTCTGACATAGGGTTTCACTGTCCCGGGAAAGTCTCTGCTAACACCCTGCAGAGCGCTGTGCCCAATCTACAGAAACGTCTTGCGGTATCTCCTACAGGGAAAGTGCCAGGAGGGAACTGTCCATCTTGTTCTCAGTGTCTCTGAGAATTGCTCTGATTATCCCTGTGACCTCTTTGCTAAGACTCTCCAGAGAGCCGTCCTCAAAACCAACACACATCTTGACATATCTCCCACATTGATCGCAGTGTCTCCAGGAACGGCATTCAAGGAGCCAGGAACTTTTCTCCCTACACTGTCCATTGAGTTGTCCTCAAAACCAATATACATCCTGCTATATCTCCCACATGGAAAGTGCCAGGAGGGAGAAGTGGCGATTATGTTTAGACTTTCTCGGAACTGCTTCAAATCAACTAGATATCTTTGTGCTGTAAATCTCCCAACAGCCAAACGCAAAAGCAGCAAACATCTCGCTGTATGTCCCACATCCAAAGTGCCAAGAGAGAGCTTGCTCTCCCTGTCTTTGAGTACTGTTTTCGCTGTGCCGGTTACCTCTTTGCTAACATTCTCTTCAGCGCTGCAGGGAAACCAGGAACCACGTGGAGAAGGCACCCACACTGAAAGTGCCTGGAGGGAACATTGGGGCTTCTTCTCAGTGTCTCTGACATAGGGTTTCACTGTCCCGGGAAAGTCTCTGCTAACACCCTGCAGAGCGCTGTGCCCAATCTACAGAAACGTCTTGCGGTATCTCCTACAGGGAAAGTGCCAGGAGGGAATTGTCGAGCTTGTTCTCAGTGTCTCTGAGAATTGCTCTGATTATCCCTGTGACCTCTTTGCTAAGACTCTCCAGAGAGCCGTCCTCAAAACCAACACACATCTTGACATATCTCCCTCATTGATCGCAGTGTCTCCAGGAACGGCATTCAAGGAGCCAGGAACTTTTCTCCCTACACTGTCCATTGAGTTGTCCTCAAAACCAATATACATCCTGCTATATCTCCCACATGGAAAGTGCCAGGAGGGAGAAGTGGCGATTATGTTTAGACTTTCTCGGAACTGCTTCAAATCAACTAGATATCTTTGTGCTGTAAATCTCCCAACAGCCAAACGCAAAAGCAGCAAACATCTCGCTGTATGTCCCACATCCAAAGTGCCAAGAGAGAGCTTGCTCTCCCTGTCTTTGAGTACTGTTTTCGCTGTGCCGGTTACCTCTTTGCTAACATTCTCTTCAGCGCTGCAGGGAAACCAGGAACCACGTGGAGAAGGCACCCACACTGAAAGTGCCTGGAGGGAACATTGGGGCTTCTTCTCAGTGTCTCTGACATAGGGTTTCACTGTCCCGGGAAAGTCTCTGCTAACACCCTGCAGAGCGCTGTGCCCAATCTACAGAAACGTCTTGCGGTATCTCCTACGGGGAAAGTGCCAGGAGGGAATTGTCGAGCTTGTTCTCAGTGTCTCTGAGAATTGCTCTGATTATCCCTGTGACCTCTTTGCTAAGACTCTCCAGAGAGCCGTCCTCAAAACCAACACACATCTTGACATATCTCCCACATTGATCGCAGTGTCTCCAGGAACGGCATTCAAGGAGCCAGGAACTTTTCTCCCTACACTGTCCATTGAGTTGTCCTCAAAACCAATATACATCCTGCTATATCTCCCACATGGAAAGTGCCAGGAGGGAGAAGTGGCGATTATGTTTAGACTTTCTCGGAACTGCTTCAAATCAACTAGATATCTTTGTGCTGTAAATCTCCCAACAGCCAAACGCAAAAGCAGCAAACATCTCGCTGTATGTCCCACATCCAAAGTGCCAAGAGAGAGCTTGCTCTCCCTGTCTTTGAGTACTGTTTTCGCTGTGCCGGTTACCTCTTTGCTAACATTCTCTTCAGCGCTGCAGGGAAACCAGGAACCACGTGGAGAAGGCACCCACACTGAAAGTGCCTGGAGGGAACATTGGGGCTTCTTCTCAGTGTCTCTGACATAGGGTTTCACTGTCCCGGGAAAGTCTCTGCTAACACCCTGCAGAGCGCTGTGCCCAATCTACAGAAACGTCTTGCGGTATCTCCTACAGGGAAAGTGCCAGGAGGGAATTGTCGAGCTTGTTCTCAGTGTCTCTGAGAATTGCTCTGATTATCCCTGTGACCTCTTTGCTAAGACTCTCCAGAGAGCCGTCCTCAAAACCAACACACATCTTGACATATCTCCCACATTGATCGCAGTGTCTCCAGGAACGGCATTCAAGGAGCCAGGAACTTTTCTCCCTACACTGTCCATTGAGTTGTCCTCAAAACCAATATACATCCTGCTATATCTCCCACATGGAAAGTGCCAGGAGGGAGAAGTGGCGATTATGTTTAGACTTTCTCGGAACTGCTTCAAATCAACTAGATATCTTTCTGCTGTAAATCTCCCAACAGCCAAACGCAAAAGCAGCAAACATCTCGCTGTATGTCCCACATCCAAAGTGCCAAGAGAGAGCTTGCTCTCCCTGTCTTTGAGTACTGTTTTCGCTGTGCCGGTTACCTCTTTGCTAACATTCTCTTCAGCGCTGCAGGGAAACCAGGAACCACGTGGAGAAGGCACCCACACTGAAAGTGCCTGGAGGGAACATTGGGGCTTCTTCTCAGTGTCTCTGACATAGGGTTTCACTGTCCCGGGAAAGTCTCTGCTAACACCCTGCAGAGCGCTGTGCCCAATCTACAGAAACGTCTTGCGGTATCTCCTACAGGGAAAGTGCCAGGAGGGAACTGTCCATCTTGTTCTCAGTGTCTCTGAGAATTGCTCTGATTATCCCTGTGACCTCTTTGCTAAGACTCTCCAGAGAGCCGTCCTCAAAACCAACACACATCTTGACATATCTCCCACATTGATCGCAGTGTCTCCAGGAACGGCATTCAAGGAGCCAGGAACTTTTCTCCCTACACTGTCCATTGAGTTGTCCTCAAAACCAATATACATCCTGCTATATCTCCCACATGGAAAGTGCCAGGAGGGAGAAGTGGCGATTATGTTTAGACTTTCTCGGAACTGCTTCAAATCAACTAGATATCTTTGTGCTGTAAATCTCCCAACAGCCAAACGCAAAAGCAGCAAACATCTCGCTGTATGTCCCACATCCAAAGTGCCAAGAGAGAGCTTGCTCTCCCTGTCTTTGAGTACTGTTTTCGCTGTGCCGGTTACCTCTTTGCTAACATTCTCTTCAGCGCTGCAGGGAAACCAGGAACCACGTGGAGAAGGCACCCACACTGAAAGTGCCTGGAGGGAACATTGGGGCTTCTTCTCAGTGTCTCTGACATAGGGTTTCACTGTCCCGGGAAAGTCTCTGCTAACACCCTGCAGAGCGCTGTGCCCAATCTACAGAAACGTCTTGCGGTATCTCCTACAGGGAAAGTGCCAGGAGGGAATTGTCGAGCTTGTTCTCAGTGTCTCTGAGAATTGCTCTGATTATCCCTGTGACCTCTTTGCTAAGACTCTCCAGAGAGCCGTCCTCAAAACCAACACACATCTTGACATATCTCCCACATTGATCGCAGTGTCTCCAGGAACGGCATTCAAGGAGCCAGGAACTTTTCTCCCTACACTGTCCATTGAGTTGTCCTCAAAACCAATATACATCCTGCTATATCTCCCACATGGAAAGTGCCAGGAGGGAGAAGTGGCGATTATGTTTAGACTTTCTCGGAACTGCTTCAAATCAACTAGATATCTTTGTGCTGTAAATCTCCCAACAGCCAAACGCAAAAGCAGCAAACATCTCGCTGTATGTCCCACATCCAAAGTGCCAAGAGAGAGCTTGCTCTCCCTGTCTTTGAGTACTGTTTTCGCTGTGCCGGTTACCTCTTTGCTAACATTCTCTTCAGCGCTGCAGGGAAACCAGGAACCACGTGGAGAAGGCACCCACACTGAAAGTGCCTGGAGGGAACATTGGGGCTTCTTCTCAGTGTCTCTGACATAGGGTTTCACTGTCCCGGGAAAGTCTCTGCTAACACCCTGCAGAGCGCTGTGCCCAATCTACAGAAACGTCTTGCGGTATCTCCTACAGGGAAAGTGCCAGGAGGGAACTGTCCATCTTGTTCTCAGTGTCTCTGAGAATTGCTCTGATTATCCCTGTGACCTCTTTGCTAAGACTCTCCAGAGAGCCGTCCTCAAAACCAACACACATCTTGACATATCTCCCTCATTGATCGCAGTGTCTCCAGGAACGGCATTCAAGGAGCCAGGAACTTTTCTCCCTACACTGTCCATTGAGTTGTCCTCAAAACCAATATACATCCTGCTATATCTCCCACATGGAAAGTGCCAGGAGGGAGAAGTGGCGATTATGTTTAGACTTTCTCGGAACTGCTTCAAATCAACTAGATATCTTTGTGCTGTAAATCTCCCAACAGCCAAACGCAAAAGCAGCAAACATCTCGCTGTATGTCCCACATCCAAAGTGCCAAGAGAGAGCTTGCTCTCCCTGTCTTTGAGTACTGTTTTCGCTGTGCCGGTTACCTCTTTGCTAACATTCTCTTCAGCGCTGCAGGGAAACCAGGAACCACGTGGAGAAGGCACCCACACTGAAAGTGCCTGGAGGGAACATTGGGGCTTCTTCTCAGTGTCTCTGACATAGGGTTTCACTGTCCCGGGAAAGTCTCTGCTAACACCCTGCAGAGCGCTGTGCCCAATCTACAGAAACGTCTTGCGGTATCTCCTACAGGGAAAGTGCCAGGAGGGAATTGTCGAGCTTGTTCTCAGTGTCTCTGAGAATTGCTCTGATTATCCCTGTGACCTCTTTGCTAAGACTCTCCAGAGAGCCGTCCTCAAAACCAACACACATCTTGACATATCTCCCACATTGATCGCAGTGTCTCCAGGAACGGCATTCAAGGAGCCAGGAACTTTTCTCCCTACACTGTCCATTGAGTTGTCCTCAAAACCAATATACATCCTGCTATATCTCCCACATGGAAAGTGCCAGGAGGGAGAAGTGGCGATTATGTTTAGACTTTCTCGGAACTGCTTCAAATCAACTAGATATCTTTGTGCTGTAAATCTCCCAACAGCCAAACGCAAAAGCAGCAAACATCTCGCTGTATGTCCCACATCCAAAGTGCCAAGAGAGAGCTTGCTCTCCCTGTCTTTGAGTACTGTTTTCGCTGTGCCGGTTACCTCTTTGCTAACATTCTCTTCAGCGCTGCAGGGAAACCAGGAACCACGTGGAGAAGGCACCCACACTGAAAGTGCCTGGAGGGAACATTGGGGCTTCTTCTCAGTGTCTCTGACATAGGGTTTCACTGTCCCGGGAAAGTCTCTGCTAACACCCTGCAGAGCGCTGTGCCCAATCTACAGAAACGTCTTGCGGTATCTCCTACAGGGAAAGTGCCAGGAGGGAACTGTCCATCTTGTTCTCAGTGTCTCTGAGAATTGCTCTGATTATCCCTGTGACCTCTTTGCTAAGACTCTCCAGAGAGCCGTCCTCAAAACCAACACACATCTTGACATATCTCCCTCATTGATCGCAGTGTCTCCAGGAACGGCATTCAAGGAGCCAGGAACTTTTCTCCCTACACTGTCCATTGAGTTGTCCTCAAAACCAATATACATCCTGCTATATCTCCCACATGGAAAGTGCCAGGAGGGAGAAGTGGCGATTATGTTTAGACTTTCTCGGAACTGCTTCAAATCAACTAGATATCTTTGTGCTGTAAATCTCCCAACAGCCAAACGCAAAAGCAGCAAACATCTCGCTGTATGTCCCACATCCAAAGTGCCAAGAGAGAGCTTGCTCTCCCTCTCTTTGAGTACTGTTTTCGCTGTGCCGGTTACCTCTTTGCTAACATTCTCTTCAGCGCTGCAGGGAAACCAGGAACCACGTGGAGAAGGCACCCACACTGAAAGTGCCTGGAGGGAACATTGGGGCTTCTTCTCAGTGTCTCTGACATAGGGTTTCACTGTCCCGGGAAAGTCTCTGCTAACACCCTGCAGAGCGCTGTGCCCAATCTACAGAAACGTCTTGCGGTATCTCCTACAGGGAAAGTGCCAGGAGGGAACTGTCCATCTTGTTCTCAGTGTCTCTGAGAATTGCTCTGATTATCCCTGTGACCTCTTTGCTAAGACTCTCCAGAGAGCCGTCCTCAAAACCAACACACATCTTGACATATCTCCCACATTGATCGCAGTGTCTCCAGGAACGGCATTCAAGGAGCCAGGAACTTTTCTCCCTACACTGTCCATTGAGTTGTCCTCAAAACCAATATACATCCTGCTATATCTCCCACATGGAAAGTGCCAGGAGGGAGAAGTGGCGATTATGTTTAGACTTTCTCGGAACTGCTTCAAATCAACTAGATATCTTTGTGCTGTAAATCTCCCAACAGCCAAACGCAAAAGCAGCAAACATCTCGCTGTATGTCCCACATCCAAAGTGCCAAGAGAGAGCTTGCTCTCCCTGTCTTTGAGTACTGTTTTCGCTGTGCCGGTTACCTCTTTGCTAACATTCTCTTCAGCGCTGCAGGGAAACCAGGAACCACGTGGAGAAGGCACCCACACTGAAAGTGCCTGGAGGGAACATTGGGGCTTCTTCTCAGTGTCTCTGACATAGGGTTTCACTGTCCCGGGAAAGTCTCTGCTAACACCCTGCAGAGCGCTGTGCCCAATCTACAGAAACGTCTTGCGGTATCTCCTACAGGGAAAGTGCCAGGAGGGAACTGTCCATCTTGTTCTCAGTGTCTCTGAGAATTGCTCTGATTATGCCTGTGACCTCTTTGCTAAGACTCTCCAGAGAGCCGTCCTCAAAACCAACACACATCTTGACATATCTCCCACATTGATCGCAGTGTCTCCAGGAACGGCATTCAAGGAGCCAGGAACTTTTCTCCCTACACTGTCCATTGAGTTGTCCTCAAAACCAATATACATCCTGCTATATCTCCCACATGGAAAGTGCCAGGAGGGAGAAGTGGCGATTATGTTTAGACTTTCTCGGAACTGCTTCAAATCAACTAGATATCTTTGTGCTGTAAATCTCCCAACAGCCAAACGCAAAAGCAGCAAACATCTCGCTGTATGTCCCACATCCAAAGTGCCAAGAGAGAGCTTGCTCTCCCTGTCTTTGAGTACTGTTTTCGCTGTCCCGGTTACCTCTTTGCTAACATTCTCTTCAGCGCTGCAGGGAAACCAGGAACCACGTGGAGAAGGCACCCACACTGAAAGTGCCTGGAGGGAACATTGGGGCTTCTTCTCAGTGTCTCTGACATAGGGTTTCACTGTCCCGGGAAAGTCTCTGCTAACACCCTGCAGAGCGCTGTGCCCAATCTACAGAAACGTCTTGCGGTATCTCCTACAGGGAAAGTGCCAGGAGGGAACTGTCCATCTTGTTCTCAGTGTCTCTGAGAATTGCTCTGATTATCCCTGTGACCTCTTTGCTAAGACTCTCCAGAGAGCCGTCCTCAAAACCAACACACATCTTGACATATCTCCCACATTGATCGCAGTGTCTCCAGGAACGGCATTCAAGGAGCCAGGAACTTTTCTCCCTACACTGTCCATTGAGTTGTCCTCAAAACCAATATACATCCTGCTATATCTCCCACATGGAAAGTGACAGGAGGGAGAAGTGGCGATTATGTTTAGACTTTCTCGGAACTGCTTCAAATCAACTAGATATCTTTGTGCTGTAAATCTCCCAACAGCCAAACGCAAAAGCAGCAAACATCTCGCTGTATGTCCCACATCCAAAGTGCCAAGAGAGAGCTTGCTCTCCCTGTCTTTGAGTACTGTTTTCGCTGTGCCGGTTACCTCTTTGCTAACATTCTCTTCAGCGCTGCAGGGAAACCAGGAACCACGTGGAGAAGGCACCCACACTGAAAGTGCCTGGAGGGAACATTGGGGCTTCTTCTCAGTGTCTCTGACATAGGGTTTCACTGTCCCGGGAAAGTCTCTGCTAACACCCTGCAGAGCGCTGTGCCCAATCTACAGAAACGTCTTGCGGTATCTCCTACAGGGAAAGTGCCAGGAGGGAACTGTCCATCTTGTTCTCAGTGTCTCTGAGAATTGCTCTGATTATCCCTGTGACCTCTTTGCTAAGACTCTCCAGAGAGCCGTCCTCAAAACCAACACACATCTTGACATATCTCCCTCATTGATCGCAGTGTCTCCAGGAACGGCATTCAAGGAGCCAGGAACTTTTCTCCCTACACTGTCCATTGAGTTGTCCTCAAAACCAATATACATCCTGCTATATCTCCCACATGGAAAGTGCCAGGAGGGAGAAGTGGCGATTATGTTTAGACTTTCTCGGAACTGCTTCAAATCAACTAGATATCTTTGTGCTGTAAATCTCCCAACAGCCAAACGCAAAAGCAGCAAACATCTCGCTGTATGTCCCACATCCAAAGTGCCAAGAGAGAGCTTGCTCTCCCTGTCTTTGAGTACTGTTTTCGCTGTGCCGGTTACCTCTTTGCTAACATTCTCTTCAGCGCTGCAGGGAAACCAGGAACCACGTGGAGAAGGCACCCACACTGAAAGTGCCTGGAGGGAACATTGGGGCTTCTTCTCAGTGTCTCTGACATAGGGTTTCACTGTCCCGGGAAAGTCTCTGCTAACACCCTGCAGAGCGCTGTGCCCAATCTACAGAAACGTCTTGCGGTATCTCCTACAGGGAAAGTGCCAGGAGGGAATTGTCGAGCTTGTTCTCAGTGTCTCTGAGAATTGCTCTGATTATCCCTGTGACCTCTTTGCTAAGACTCTCCAGAGAGCCGTCCTCAAAACCAACACACATCTTGACATATCTCCCACATTGATCGCAGTGTCTCCAGGAACGGCATTCAAGGAGCCAGGAACTTTTCTCCCTACACTGTCCATTGAGTTGTCCTCAAAACCAATATACATCCTGCTATATCTCCCACATGGAAAGTGCCAGGAGGGAGAAGTGGCGATTATGTTTAGACTTTCTCGGAACTGCTTCAAATCAACTAGATATCTTTGTGCTGTAAATCTCCCAACAGCCAAACGCAAAAGCAGCAAACATCTCGCTGTATGTCCCACATCCAAAGTGCCAAGAGAGAGCTTGCTCTCCCTGTCTTTGAGTACTGTTTTCGCTGTGCCGGTTACCTCTTTGCTAACATTCTCTTCAGCGCTGCAGGGAAACCAGGAACCACGTGGAGAAGGCACCCACACTGAAAGTGCCTGGAGGGAACATTGGGGCTTCTTCTCAGTGTCTCTGACATAGGGTTTCACTGTCCCGGGAAAGTCTCTGCTAACACCCTGCAGAGCGCTGTGCCCAATCTACAGAAACGTCTTGCGGTATCTCCTACAGGGAAAGTGCCAGGAGGGAACTGTCCATCTTGTTCTCAGTGTCTCTGAGAATTGCTCTGATTATCCCTGTGACCTCTTTGCTAAGACTCTCCAGAGAGCCGTCCTCAAAACCAACACACATCTTGACATATCTCCCTCATTGATCGCAGTGTCTCCAGGAACGGCATTCAAGGAGCCAGGAACTTTTCTCCCTACACTGTCCATTGAGTTGTCCTCAAAACCAATATACATCCTGCTATATCTCCCACATGGAAAGTGCCAGGAGGGAGAAGTGGCGATTATGTTTAGACTTTCTCGGAACTGCTTCAAATCAACTAGATATCTTTGTGCTGTAAATCTCCCAACAGCCAAACGCAAAAGCAGCAAACATCTCGCTGTATGTCCCACATCCAAAGTGCCAAGAGAGAGCTTGCTCTCCCTGTCTTTGAGTACTGTTTTCGCTGTGCCGGTTACCTCTTTGCTAACATTCTCTTCAGCGCTGCAGGGAAACCAGGAACCACGTGGAGAAGGCACCCACACTGAAAGTGCCTGGAGGGAACATTGGGGCTTCTTCTCAGTGTCTCTGACATAGGGTTTCACTGTCCCGGGAAAGTCTCTGCTAACACCCTGCAGAGCGCTGTGCCCAATCTACAGAAACGTCTTGCGGTATCTCCTACAGGGAAAGTGCCAGGAGGGAACTGTCCATCTTGTTCTCAGTGTCTCTGAGAATTGCTCTGATTATCCCTGTGACCTCTTTGCTAAGACTCTCCAGAGAGCCGTCCTCAAAACCAACACACATCTTGACATATCTCCCTCATTGATCGCAGTGTCTCCAGGAACGGCATTCAAGGAGCCAGGAACTTTTCTCCCTACACTGTCCATTGAGTTGTCCTCAAAACCAATATACATCCTGCTATATCTCCCACATGGAAAGTGCCAGGAGGGAGAAGTGGCGATTATGTTTAGACTTTCTCGGAACTGCTTCAAATCAACTAGATAACTTTGTGCTGTAAATCTCCCAACAGCCAAACGCAAAAGCAGCAAACATCTCGCTGTATGTCCCACATCCAAAGTGCCAAGAGAGAGCTTGCTCTCCCTGTCTTTGAGTACTGTTTTCGCTGTGCCGGTTACCTCTTTGCTAACATTCTCTTCAGCGCTGCAGGGAAACCAGGAACCACGTGGAGAAGGCACCCACACTGAAAGTGCCTGGAGGGAACATTGGGGCTTCTTCTCAGTGTCTCTGACATAGGGTTTCACTGTCCCGGGAAAGTCTCTGCTAACACCCTGCAGAGCGCTGTGCCCAATCTACAGAAACGTCTTGCGGTATCTCCTACAGGGAAAGTGCCAGGAGGGAACTGTCCATCTTGTTCTCAGTGTCTCTGAGAATTGCTCTGATTATCCCTGTGACCTCTTTGCTAAGACTCTCCAGAGAGCCGTCCTCAAAACCAACACACATCTTGACATATCTCCCACATTGATCGCAGTGTCTCCAGGAACGGCATTCAAGGAGCCAGGAACTTTTCTCCCTACACTGTCCATTGAGTTGTCCTCAAAACCAATATACATCCTGCTATATCTCCCACATGGAAAGTGCCAGGAGGGAGAAGTGGCGATTATGTTTAGACTTTCTCGGAACTGCTTCAAATCAACTAGATATCTTTGTGCTGTAAATCTCCCAACAGCCAAACGCAAAAGCAGCAAACATCTCGCTGTATGTCCCACATCCAAAGTGCCAAGAGAGAGCTTGCTCTCCCTGTCTTTGAGTACTGTTTTCGCTGTGCCGGTTACCTCTTTGCTAACATTCTCTTCAGCGCTGCAGGGAAACCAGGAACCACGTGGAGAAGGCACCCACACTGAAAGTGCCTGGAGGGAACATTGGGGCTTCTTCTCAGTGTCTCTGACATAGGGTTTCACTGTCCCGGGAAAGTCTCTGCTAACACCCTGCAGAGCGCTGTGCCCAATCTACAGAAACGTCTTGCGGTATCTCCTACAGGGAAAGTGCCAGGAGGGAACTGTCCATCTTGTTCTCAGTGTCTCTGAGAATTGCTCTGATTATGCCTGTGACCTCTTTGCTAAGACTCTCCAGAGAGCCGTCCTCAAAACCAACACACATCTTGACATATCTCCCACATTGATCGCAGTGTCTCCAGGAACGGCATTCAAGGAGCCAGGAACTTTTCTCCCTACACTGTCCATTGAGTTGTCCTCAAAACCAATATACATCCTGCTATATCTCCCACATGGAAAGTGCCAGGAGGGAGAAGTGGCGATTATGTTTAGACTTTCTCGGAACTGCTTCAAATCAACTAGATATCTTTGTGCTGTAAATCTCCCAACAGCCAAACGCAAAAGCAGCAAACATCTCGCTGTATGTCCCACATCCAAAGTGCCAAGAGAGAGCTTGCTCTCCCTGTCTTTGAGTACTGTTTTCGCTGTGCCGGTTACCTCTTTGCTAACATTCTCTTCAGCGCTGCAGGGAAACCAGGAACCACGTGGAGAAGGCACCCACACTGAAAGTGCCTGGAGGGAACATTGGGGCTTCTTCTCAGTGTCTCTGACATAGGGTTTCACTGTCCCGGGAAAGTCTCTGCTAACACCCTGCAGAGCGCTGTGCCCAATCTACAGAAACGTCTTGCGGTATCTCCTACAGGGAAAGTGCCAGGAGGGAACTGTCCATCTTGTTCTCAGTGTCTCTGAGAATTGCTCTGATTATCCCTGTGACCTCTTTGCTAAGACTCTCCAGAGAGCCGTCCTCAAAACCAACACACATCTTGACATATCTCCCTCATTGATCGCAGTGTCTCCAGGAACGGCATTCAAGGAGCCAGGAACTTTTCTCCCTACACTGTCCATTGAGTTGTCCTCAAAACCAATATACATCCTGCTATATCTCCCACATGGAAAGTGCCAGGAGGGAGAAGTGGCGATTATGTTTAGACTTTCTCGGAACTGCTTCAAATCAACTAGATATCTTTGTGCTGTAAATCTCCCAACAGCCAAACGCAAAAGCAGCAAACATCTCGCTGTATGTCCCACATCCAAAGTGCCAAGAGAGAGCTTGCTCTCCCTGTCTTTGAGTACTGTTTTCGCTGTGCCGGTTACCTCTTTGCTAACATTCTCTTCAGCGCTGCAGGGAAACCAGGAACCACGTGGAGAAGGCACCCACACTGAAAGTGCCTGGAGGGAACATTGGGGCTTCTTCTCAGTGTCTCTGACATAGGGTTTCACTGTCCCGGGAAAGTCTCTGCTAACACCCTGCAGAGCGCTGTGCCCAATCTACAGAAACGTCTTGCGGTATCTCCTACAGGGAAAGTGCCAGGAGGGAATTGTCGAGCTTGTTCTCAGTGTCTCTGAGAATTGCTCTGATTATCCCTGTGACCTCTTTGCTAAGACTCTCCAGAGAGCCGTCCTCAAAACCAACACACATCTTGACATATCTCCCACATTGATCGCAGTGTCTCCAGGAACGGCATTCAAGGAGCCAGGAACTTTTCTCCCTACACTGTCCATTGAGTTGTCCTCAAAACCAATATACATCCTGCTATATCTCCCACATGGAAAGTGCCAGGAGGGAGAAGTGGCGATTATGTTTAGACTTTCTCGGAACTGCTTCAAATCAACTAGATATCTTTGTGCTGTAAATCTCCCAACAGCCAAACGCAAAAGCAGCAAACATCTCGCTGTATGTCCCACATCCAAAGTGCCAAGAGAGAGCTTGCTCTCCCTGTCTTTGAGTACTGTTTTCGCTGTGCCGGTTACCTCTTTGCTAACATTCTCTTCAGCGCTGCAGGGAAACCAGGAACCACGTGGAGAAGGCACCCACACTGAAAGTGCCTGGAGGGAACATTGGGGCTTCTTCTCAGTGTCTCTGACATAGGGTTTCACTGTCCCGGGAAAGTCTCTGCTAACACCCTGCAGAGCGCTGTGCCCAATCTACAGAAACGTCTTGCGGTATCTCCTACAGGGAAAGTGCCAGGAGGGAATTGTCGAGCTTGTTCTCAGTGTCTCTGAGAATTGCTCTGATTATCCCTGTGACCTCTTTGCTAAGACTCTCCAGAGAGCCGTCCTCAAAACCAACACACATCTTGACATATCTCCCTCATTGATCGCAGTGTCTCCAGGAACGGCATTCAAGGAGCCAGGAACTTTTCTCCCTACACTGTCCATTGAGTTGTCCTCAAAACCAATATACATCCTGCTATATCTCCCACATGGAAAGTGCCAGGAGGGAGAAGTGGCGATTATGTTTAGACTTTCTCGGAACTGCTTCAAATCAACTAGATATCTTTGTGCTGTAAATCTCCCAACAGCCAAACGCAAAAGCAGCAAACATCTCGCTGTATGTCCCACATCCAAAGTGCCAAGAGAGAGCTTGCTCTCCCTGTCTTTGAGTACTGTTTTCGCTGTGCCGGTTACCTCTTTGCTAACATTCTCTTCAGCGCTGCAGGGAAACCAGGAACCACGTGGAGAAGGCACCCACACTGAAAGTGCCTGGAGGGAACATTGGGGCTTCTTCTCAGTGTCTCTGACATAGGGTTTCACTGTCCCGGGAAAGTCTCTGCTAACACCCTGCAGAGCGCTGTGCCCAATCTACAGAAACGTCTTGCGGTATCTCCTACAGGGAAAGTGCCAGGAGGGAACTGTCCATCTTGTTCTCAGTGTCTCTGAGAATTGCTCTGATTATCCCTGTGACCTCTTTGCTAAGACTCTCCAGAGAGCCGTCCTCAAAACCAACACACATCTTGACATATCTCCCTCATTGATCGCAGTGTCTCCAGGAACGGCATTCAAGGAGCCAGGAACTTTTCTCCCTACACTGTCCATTGAGTTGTCCTCAAAACCAATATACATCCTGCTATATCTCCCACATGGAAAGTGCCAGGAGGGAGAAGTGGCGATTATGTTTAGACTTTCTCGGAACTGCTTCAAATCAACTAGATATCTTTGTGCTGTAAATCTCCCAACAGCCAAACGCAAAAGCAGCAAACATCTCGCTGTATGTCCCACATCCAAAGTGCCAAGAGAGAGCTTGCTCTCCCTGTCTTTGAGTACTGTTTTCGCTGTGCCGGTTACCTCTTTGCTAACATTCTCTTCAGCGCTGCAGGGAAACCAGGAACCACGTGGAGAAGGCACCCACACTGAAAGTGCCTGGAGGGAACATTGGGGCTTCTTCTCAGTGTCTCTGACATAGGGTTTCACTGTCCCGGGAAAGTCTCTGCTAACACCCTGCAGAGCGCTGTGCCCAATCTACAGAAACGTCTTGCGGTATCTCCTACAGGGAAAGTGCCAGGAGGGAACTGTCCATCTTGTTCTCAGTGTCTCTGAGAATTGCTCTGATTATCCCTGTGACCTCTTTGCTAAGACTCTCCAGAGAGCCGTCCTCAAAACCAACACACATCTTGACATATCTCCCTCATTGATCGCAGTGTCTCCAGGAACGGCATTCAAGGAGCCAGGAACTTTTCTCCCTACACTGTCCATTGAGTTGTCCTCAAAACCAATATACATCCTGCTATATCTCCCACATGGAAAGTGCCAGGAGGGAGAAGTGGCGATTATGTTTAGACTTTCTCGGAACTGCTTCAAATCAACTAGATATCTTTGTGCTGTAAATCTCCCAACAGCCAAACGCAAAAGCAGCAAACATCTCGCTGTATGTCCCACATCCAAAGTGCCAAGAGAGAGCTTGCTCTCCCTGTCTTTGAGTACTGTTTTCACTGTCCCGGTTACCTCTTTGCTAACATTCTCTTCAGCGCTGCAGGGAAACCAGGAACCACGTGGAGAAGGCACCCACACTGAAAGTGCCTGGAGGGAACATTGGGGCTTCTTCTCAGTGTCTCTGACATAGGGTTTCACTGTCCCGGGAAAGTCTCTGCTAACACCCTGCAGAGCGCTGTGCCCAATCTACAGAAACGTCTTGCGGTATCTCCTACAGGGAAAGTGCCAGGAGGGAACTGTCCATCTTGTTCTCAGTGTCTCTGAGAATTGCTCTGATTATCCCTGTGACCTCTTTGCTAAGACTCTCCAGAGAGCCGTCCTCAAAACCAACACACATCTTGACATATCTCCCTCATTGATCGCAGTGTCTCCAGGAACGGCATTCAAGGAGCCAGGAACTTTTCTCCCTACACTGTCCATTGAGTTGTCCTCAAAACCAATATACAACCTGCTATATCTCCCACATGGAAAGTGCCAGGAGGGAGAAGTGGCGATTATGTTTAGACTTTCTCGGAACTGCTTCAAATCAACTAGATATCTTTGTGCTGTAAATCTCCCAACAGCCAAACACAAAAGCAGCAAACATCTCGCTGTATGTCCCACATCCAAAGTGCCAAGAGAGAGCTTGCTCTCCCTGTCTTTGAGTACTGTTTTCGCTGTGCCGGTTACCTCTTTGCTAACATTCTCTTCAGCGCTGCAGGGAAACCAGGAACCACGTGGAGAAGGCACCCACACTGAAAGTGCCTGGAGGGAACATTGGGGCTTCTTCTCAGTGTCTCTGACATAGGGTTTCACTGTCCCGGGAAAGTCTCTGCTAACACCCTGCAGAGCGCTGTGCCCAATCTACAGAAACGTCTTGCGGTATCTCCTACAGGGAAAGTGCCAGGAGGGAATTGTCGAGCTTGTTCTCAGTGTCTCTGAGAATTGCTCTGATTATCCCTGTGACCTCTTTGCTAAGACTCTCCAGAGAGCCGTCCTCAAAACCAACACACATCTTGACATATCTCCCTCATTGATCGCAGTGTCTCCAGGAACGGCATTCAAGGAGCCAGGAACTTTTCTCCCTACACTGTCCATTGAGTTGTCCTCAAAACCAATATACATCCTGCTATATCTCCCACATGGAAAGTGCCAGGAGGGAGAAGTGGCGATTATGTTTAGACTTTCTCGGAACTGCTTCAAATCAACTAGATATCTTTGTGCTGTAAATCTCCCAACAGCCAAACGCAAAAGCAGCAAACATCTCGCTGTATGTCCCACATCCAAAGTGCCAAGAGAGAGCTTGCTCTCCCTGTCTTTGAGTACTGTTTTCGCTGTGCCGGTTACCTCTTTGCTAACATTCTCTTCAGCGCTGCAGGGAAACCAGGAACCACGTGGAGAAGGCACCCACACTGAAAGTGCCTGGAGGGAACATTGGGGCTTCTTCTCAGTGTCTCTGACATAGGGTTTCACTGTCCCGGGAAAGTCTCTGCTAACACCCTGCAGAGCGCTGTGCCCAATCTACAGAAACGTCTTGCGGTATCTCCTACAGGGAAAGTGCCAGGAGGGAACTGTCCATCTTGTTCTCAGTGTCTCTGAGAATTGCTCTGATTATCCCTGTGACCTCTTTGCTAAGACTCTCCAGAGAGCCGTCCTCAAAACCAACACACATCTTGACATATCTCCCTCATTGATCGCAGTGTCTCCAGGAACGGCATTCAAGGAGCCAGGAACTTTTCTCCCTACACTGTCCATTGAGTTGTCCTCAAAACCAATATACATCCTGCTATATCTCCCACATGGAAAGTGCCAGGAGGGAGAAGTGGCGATTATGTTTAGACTTTCTCGGAACTGCTTCAAATCAACTAGATATCTTTGTGCTGTAAATCTCCCAACAGCCAAACGCAAAAGCAGCAAACATCTCGCTGTATGTCCCACATCCAAAGTGCCAAGAGAGAGCTTGCTCTCCCTGTCTTTGAGTACTGTTTTCGCTGTGCCGGTTACCTCTTTGCTAACATTCTCTTCAGCGCTGCAGGGAAACCAGGAACCACGTGGAGAAGGCACCCACACTGAAAGTGCCTGGAGGGAACATTGGGGCTTCTTCTCAGTGTCTCTGACATAGGGTTTCACTGTCCCGGGAAAGTCTCTGCTAACACCCTGCAGAGCGCTGTGCCCAATCTACAGAAACGTCTTGCGGTATCTCCTACAGGGAAAGTGCCAGGAGGGAATTGTCGAGCTTGTTCTCAGTGTCTCTGAGAATTGCTCTGATTATCCCTGTGACCTCTTTGCTAAGACTCTCCAGAGAGCCGTCCTCAAAACCAACACACATCTTGACATATCTCCCTCATTGATCGCAGTGTCTCCAGGAACGGCATTCAAGGAGCCAGGAACTTTTCTCCCTACACTGTCCATTGAGTTGTCCTCAAAACCAATATACATCCTGCTATATCTCCCACATGGAAAGTGCCAGGAGGGAGAAGTGGCGATTATGTTTAGACTTTCTCGGAACTGCTTCAAATCAACTAGATATCTTTGTGCTGTAAATCTCCCAACAGCCAAACGCAAAAGCAGCAAACATCTCGCTGTATGTCCCACATCCAAAGTGCCAAGAGAGAGCTTGCTCTCCCTGTCTTTGAGTACTGTTTTCGCTGTGCCGGTTACCTCTTTGCTAACATTCTCTTCAGCGCTGCAGGGAAACCAGGAACCACGTGGAGAAGGCACCCACACTGAAAGTGCCTGGAGGGAACATTGGGGCTTCTTCTCAGTGTCTCTGACATAGGGTTTCACTGTCCCGGGAAAGTCTCTGCTAACACCCTGCAGAGCGCTGTGCCCAATCTACAGAAACGTCTTGCGGTATCTCCTACAGGGAAAGTGCCAGGAGGGAACTGTCCATCTTGTTCTCAGTGTCTCTGAGAATTGCTCTGATTATCCCTGTGACCTCTTTGCTAAGACTCTCCAGAGAGCCGTCCTCAAAACCAACACACATCTTGACATATCTCCCTCATTGATCGCAGTGTCTCCAGGAACGGCATTCAAGGAGCCAGGAACTTTTCTCCCTACACTGTCCATTGAGTTGTCCTCAAAACCAATATACATCCTGCTATATCTCCCACATGGAAAGTGCCAGGAGGGAGAAGTGGCGATTATGTTTAGACTTTCTCGGAACTGCTTCAAATCAACTAGATAACTTTGTGCTGTAAATCTCCCAACAGCCAAAGGCAAAAGCAGCAAACATCTCGCTGTATGTCCCACATCCAAAGTGCCAAGAGAGAGCTTGCTCTCCCTGTCTTTGAGTACTGTTTTCGCTGTGCCGGTTACCTCTTTGCTAACATTCTCTTCAGCGCTGCAGGGAAACCAGGAACCACGTGGAGAAGGCACCCACACTGAAAGTGCCTGGAGGGAACATTGGGGCTTCTTCTCAGTGTCTCTGACATAGGGTTTCACTGTCCCGGGAAAGTCTCTGCTAACACCCTGCAGAGCGCTGTGCCCAATCTACAGAAACGTCTTGCGGTATCTCCTACAGGGAAAGTGCCAGGAGGGAACTGTCCATCTTGTTCTCAGTGTCTCTGAGAATTGCTCTGATTATCCCTGTGACCTCTTTGCTAAGACTCTCCAGAGAGCCGTCCTCAAAACAAACACACATCTTGACATATCTCCCACATTGATCGCAGTGTCTCCAGGAACGGCATTCAAGGAGCCAGGAACTTTTCTCCCTACACTGTCCATTGAGTTGTCCTCAAAACCAATATACATCCTGCTATATCTCCCACATGGAAAGTGCCAGGAGGGAGAAGTGGCGATTATGTTTAGACTTTCTCGGAACTGCTTCAAATCAACTAGATATCTTTGTGCTGTAAATCTCCCAACAGCCAAACGCAAAAGCAGCAAACATCTCGCTGTATGTCCCACATCCAAAGTGCCAAGAGAGAGCTTGCTCTCCCTGTCTTTGAGTACTGTTTTCGCTGTGCCGGTTACCTCTTTGCTAACATTCTCTTCAGCGCTGCAGGGAAACCAGGAACCACGTGGAGAAGGCACCCACACTGAAAGTGCCTGGAGGGAACATTGGGGCTTCTTCTCAGTGTCTCTGACATAGGGTTTCACTGTCCCGGGAAAGTCTCTGCTAACACCCTGCAGAGCGCTGTGCCCAATCTACAGAAACGTCTTGCGGTATCTCCTACAGGGAAAGTGCCAGGAGGGAATTGTCGAGCTTGTTCTCAGTGTCTCTGAGAATTGCTCTGATTATCCCTGTGACCTCTTTGCTAAGACTCTCCAGAGAGCCGTCCTCAAAACAAACACACATCTTGACATATCTCCCACATTGATCGCAGTGTCTCCAGGAACGGCATTCAAGGAGCCAGGAACTTTTCTCCCTACACTGTCCATTGAGTTGTCCTCAAAACCAATATACATCCTGCTATATCTCCCACATGGAAAGTGCCAGGAGGGAGAAGTGGCGATTATGTTTAGACTTTCTCGGAACTGCTTCAAATCAACTAGATATCTTTGTGCTGTAAATCTCCCAACAGCCAAACGCAAAAGCAGCAAACATCTCGCTGTATGTCCCACATCCAAAGTGCCAAGAGAGAGCTTGCTCTCCCTGTCTTTGAGTACTGTTTTCGCTGTGCCGGTTACCTCTTTGCTAACATTCTCTTCAGCGCTGCAGGGAAACCAGGAACCACGTGGAGAAGGCACCCACACTGAAAGTGCCTGGAGGGAACATTGGGGCTTCTTCTCAGTGTCTCTGACATAGGGTTTCACTGTCCCGGGAAAGTCTCTGCTAACACCCTGCAGAGCGCTGTGCCCAATCTACAGAAACGTCTTGCGGTATCTCCTACAGGGAAAGTGCCAGGAGGGAATTGTCGAGCTTGTTCTCAGTGTCTCTGAGAATTGCTCTGATTATCCCTGTGACCTCTTTGCTAAGACTCTCCAGAGAGCCGTCCTCAAAACCAACACACATCTTGACATATCTCCCTCATTGATCGCAGTGTCTCCAGGAACGGCATTCAAGGAGCCAGGAACTTTTCTCCCTACACTGTCCATTGAGTTGTCCTCAAAACCAATATACATCCTGCTATATCTCCCACATGGAAAGTGCCAGGAGGGAGAAGTGGCGATTATGTTTAGACTTTCTCGGAACTGCTTCAAATCAACTAGATATCTTTGTGCTGTAAATCTCCCAACAGCCAAACGCAAAAGCAGCAAACATCTCGCTGTATGTCCCACATCCAAAGTGCCAAGAGAGAGCTTGCTCTCCCTGTCTTTGAGTACTGTTTTCGCTGTGCCGGTTACCTCTTTGCTAACATTCTCTTCAGCGCTGCAGGGAAACCAGGAACCACGTGGAGAAGGCACCCACACTGAAAGTGCCTGGAGGGAACATTGGGGCTTCTTCTCAGTGTCTCTGACATAGGGTTTCACTGTCCCGGGAAAGTCTCTGCTAACACCCTGCAGAGCGCTGTGCCCAATCTACAGAAACGTCTTGCGGTATCTCCTACAGGGAAAGTGCCAGGAGGGAACTGTCCATCTTGTTCTCAGTGTCTCTGAGAATTGCTCTGATTATCCCTGTGACCTCTTTGCTAAGACTCTCCAGAGAGCCGTCCTCAAAACCAACACACATCTTGACATATCTCCCTCATTGATCGCAGTGTCTCCAGGAACGGCATTCAAGGAGCCAGGAACTTTTCTCCCTACACTGTCCATTGAGTTGTCCTCAAAACCAATATACATCCTGCTATATCTCCCACATGGAAAGTGCCAGGAGGGAGAAGTGGCGATTATGTTTAGACTTTCTCGGAACTGCTTCAAATCAACTAGATAACTTTGTGCTGTAAATCTCCCAACAGCCAAAGGCAAAAGCAGCAAACATCTCGCTGTATGTCCCACATCCAAAGTGCCAAGAGAGAGCTTGCTCTCCCTGTCTTTGAGTACTGTTTTCGCTGTGCCGGTTACCTCTTTGCTAACATTCTCTTCAGCGCTGCAGGGAAACCAGGAACCACGTGGAGAAGGCACCCACACTGAAAGTGCCTGGAGGGAACATTGGGGCTTCTTCTCAGTGTCTCTGACATAGGGTTTCACTGTCCCGGGAAAGTCTCTGCTAACACCCTGCAGAGCGCTGTGCCCAATCTACAGAAACGTCTTGCGGTATCTCCTACAGGGAAAGTGCCAGGAGGGAACTGTCCATCTTGTTCTCAGTGTCTCTGAGAATTGCTCTGATTATCCCTGTGACCTCTTTGCTAAGACTCTCCAGAGAGCCGTCCTCAAAACAAACACACATCTTGACATATCTCCCACATTGATCGCAGTGTCTCCAGGAACGGCATTCAAGGAGCCAGGAACTTTTCTCCCTACACTGTCCATTGAGTTGTCCTCAAAACCAATATACATCCTGCTATATCTCCCACATGGAAAGTGCCAGGAGGGAGAAGTGGCGATTATGTTTAGACTTTCTCGGAACTGCTTCAAATCAACTAGATATCTTTGTGCTGTAAATCTCCCAACAGCCAAACGCAAAAGCAGCAAACATCTCGCTGTATGTCCCACATCCAAAGTGCCAAGAGAGAGCTTGCTCTCCCTGTCTTTGAGTACTGTTTTCGCTGTGCCGGTTACCTCTTTGCTAACATTCTCTTCAGCGCTGCAGGGAAACCAGGAACCACGTGGAGAAGGCACCCACACTGAAAGTGCCTGGAGGGAACATTGGGGCTTCTTCTCAGTGTCTCTGACATAGGGTTTCACTGTCCCGGGAAAGTCTCTGCTAACACCCTGCAGAGCGCTGTGCCCAATCTACAGAAACGTCTTGCGGTATCTCCTACAGGGAAAGTGCCAGGAGGGAATTGTCGAGCTTGTTCTCAGTGTCTCTGAGAATTGCTCTGATTATCCCTGTGACCTCTTTGCTAAGACTCTCCAGAGAGCCGTCCTCAAAACAAACACACATCTTGACATATCTCCCACATTGATCGCAGTGTCTCCAGGAACGGCATTCAAGGAGCCAGGAACTTTTCTCCCTACACTGTCCATTGAGTTGTCCTCAAAACCAATATACATCCTGCTATATCTCCCACATGGAAAGTGCCAGGAGGGAGAAGTGGCGATTATGTTTAGACTTTCTCGGAACTGCTTCAAATCAACTAGATATCTTTGTGCTGTAAATCTCCCAACAGCCAAACGCAAAAGCAGCAAACATCTCGCTGTATGTCCCACATCCAAAGTGCCAAGAGAGAGCTTGCTCTCCCTGTCTTTGAGTACTGTTTTCGCTGTGCCGGTTACCTCTTTGCTAACATTCTCTTCAGCGCTGCAGGGAAACCAGGAACCACGTGGAGAAGGCACCCACACTGAAAGTGCCTGGAGGGAACATTGGGGCTTCTTCTCAGTGTCTCTGACATAGGGTTTCACTGTCCCGGGAAAGTCTCTGCTAACACCCTGCAGAGCGCTGTGCCCAATCTACAGAAACGTCTTGCGGTATCTCCTACAGGGAAAGTGCCAGGAGGGAATTGTCGAGCTTGTTCTCAGTGTCTCTGAGAATTGCTCTGATTATCCCTGTGACCTCTTTGCTAAGACTCTCCAGAGAGCCGTCCTCAAAACCAACACACATCTTGACATATCTCCCACATTGATCGCAGTGTCTCCAGGAACGGCATTCAAGGAGCCAGGAACTTTTCTCCCTACACTGTCCATTGAGTTGTCCTCAAAACCAATATACATCCTGCTATATCTCCCACATGGAAAGTGCCAGGAGGGAGAAGTGGCGATTATGTTTAGACTTTCTCGGAACTGCTTCAAATCAACTAGATATCTTTGTGCTGTAAATCTCCCAACAGCCAAACGCAAAAGCAGCAAACATCTCGCTGTATGTCCCACATCCAAAGTGCCAAGAGAGAGCTTGCTCTCCCTGTCTTTGAGTACTGTTTTCGCTGTGCCGGTTACCTCTTTGCTAACATTCTCTTCAGCGCTGCAGGGAAACCAGGAACCACGTGGAGAAGGCACCCACACTGAAAGTGCCTGGAGGGAACATTGGGGCTTCTTCTCAGTGTCTCTGACATAGGGTTTCACTGTCCCGGGAAAGTCTCTGCTAACACCCTGCAGAGCGCTGTGCCCAATCTACAGAAACGTCTTGCGGTATCTCCTACAGGGAAAGTGCCAGGAGGGAACTGTCCATCTTGTTCTCAGTGTCTCTGAGAATTGCTCTGATTATCCCTGTGACCTCTTTGCTAAGACTCTCCAGAGAGCCGTCCTCAAAACCAACACACATCTTGACATATCTCCCTCATTGATCGCAGTGTCTCCAGGAACGGCATTCAAGGAGCCAGGAACTTTTCTCCCTACACTGTCCATTGAGTTGTCCTCAAAACCAATATACATCCTGCTATATCTCCCACATGGAAAGTGCCAGGAGGGAGAAGTGGCGATTATGTTTAGACTTTCTCGGAACTGCTTCAAATCAACTAGATATCTTTGTGCTGTAAATCTCCCAACAGCCAAACGCAAAAGCAGCAAACATCTCGCTGTATGTCCCACATCCAAAGTGCCAAGAGAGAGCTTGCTCTCCCTGTCTTTGAGTACTGTTTTCGCTGTGCCGGTTACCTCTTTGCTAACATTCTCTTCAGCGCTGCAGGGAAACCAGGAACCACGTGGAGAAGGCACCCACACTGAAAGTGCCTGGAGGGAACATTGGGGCTTCTTCTCAGTGTCTCTGACATAGGGTTTCACTGTCCCGGGAAAGTCTCTGCTAACACCCTGCAGAGCGCTGTGCCCAATCTACAGAAACGTCTTGCGGTATCTCCTACAGGGAAAGTGCCAGGAGGGAATTGTCGAGCTTGTTCTCAGTGTCTCTGAGAATTGCTCTGATTATCCCTGTGACCTCTTTGCTAAGACTCTCCAGAGAGCCGTCCTCAAAACCAACACACATCTTGACATATCTCCCACATTGATCGCAGTGTCTCCAGGAACGGCATTCAAGGAGCCAGGAACTTTTCTCCCTACACTGTCCATTGAGTTGTCCTCAAAACCAATATACATCCTGCTATATCTCCCACATGGAAAGTGCCAGGAGGGAGAAGTGGCGATTATGTTTAGACTTTCTCGGAACTGCTTCAAATCAACTAGATATCTTTGTGCTGTAAATCTCCCAACAGCCAAACGCAAAAGCAGCAAACATCTCGCTGTATGTCCCACATCCAAAGTGCCAAGAGAGAGCTTGCTCTCCCTGTCTTTGAGTACTGTTTTCGCTGTGCCGGTTACCTCTTTGCTAACATTCTCTTCAGCGCTGCAGGGAAACCAGGAACCACGTGGAGAAGGCACCCACACTGAAAGTGCCTGGAGGGAACATTGGGGCTTCTTCTCAGTGTCTCTGACATAGGGTTTCACTGTCCCGGGAAAGTCTCTGCTAACACCCTGCAGAGCGCTGTGCCCAATCTACAGAAACGTCTTGCGGTATCTCCTACAGGGAAAGTGCCAGGAGGGAACTGTCCATCTTGTTCTCAGTGTCTCTGAGAATTGCTCTGATTATCCCTGTGACCTCTTTGCTAAGACTCTCCAGAGAGCCGTCCTCAAAACCAACACACATCTTGACATATCTCCCTCATTGATCGCAGTGTCTCCAGGAACGGCATTCAAGGAGCCAGGAACTTTTCTCCCTACACTGTCCATTGAGTTGTCCTCAAAACCAATATACATCCTGCTATATCTCCCACATGGAAAGTGCCAGGAGGGAGAAGTGGCGATTATGTTTAGACTTTCTCGGAACTGCTTCAAATCAACTAGATATCTTTGTGCTGTAAATCTCCCAACAGCCAAACGCAAAAGCAGCAAACATCTCGCTGTATGTCCCACATCCAAAGTGCCAAGAGAGAGCTTGCTCTCCCTGTCTTTGAGTACTGTTTTCGCTGTGCCGGTTACCTCTTTGCTAACATTCTCTTCAGCGCTGCAGGGAAACCAGGAACCACGTGGAGAAGGCACCCACACTGAAAGTGCCTGGAGGGAACATTGGGGCTTCTTCTCAGTGTCTCTGACATAGGGTTTCACTGTCCCGGGAAAGTCTCTGCTAACACCCTGCAGAGCGCTGTGCCCAATCTACAGAAACGTCTTGCGGTATCTCCTACAGGGAAAGTGCCAGGAGGGAACTGTCCATCTTGTTCTCAGTGTCTCTGAGAATTGCTCTGATTATCCCTGTGACCTCTTTGCTAAGACTCTCCAGAGAGCCGTCCTCAAAACCAACACACATCTTGACATATCTCCCTCATTGATCGCAGTGTCTCCAGGAACGGCATTCAAGGAGCCAGGAACTTTTCTCCCTACACTGTCCATTGAGTTGTCCTCAAAACCAATATACATCCTGCTATATCTCCCACATGGAAAGTGCCAGGAGGGAGAAGTGGCGATTATGTTTAGACTTTCTCGGAACTGCTTCAAATCAACTAGATATCTTTGTGCTGTAAATCTCCCAACAGCCAAACGCAAAAGCAGCAAACATCTCGCTGTATGTCCCACATCCAAAGTGCCAAGAGAGAGCTTGCTCTCCCTGTCTTTGAGTACTGTTTTCGCTGTGCCGGTTACCTCTTTGCTAACATTCTCTTCAGCGCTGCAGGGAAACCAGGAACCACGTGGAGAAGGCACCCACACTGAAAGTGCCTGGAGGGAACATTGGGGCTTCTTCTCAGTGTCTCTGACATAGGGTTTCACTGTCCCGGGAAAGTCTCTGCTAACACCCTGCAGAGCGCTGTGCCCAATCTACAGAAACGTCTTGCGGTATCTCCTACAGGGAAAGTGCCAGGAGGGAACTGTCCATCTTGTTCTCAGTGTCTCTGAGAATTGCTCTGATTATCCCTGTGACCTCTTTGCTAAGACTCTCCAGAGAGCCGTCCTCAAAACCAACACACATCTTGACATATCTCCCTCATTGATCGCAGTGTCTCCAGGAACGGCATTCAAGGAGCCAGGAACTTTTCTCCCTACACTGTCCATTGAGTTGTCCTCAAAACCAATATACATCCTGCTATATCTCCCACATGGAAAGTGCCAGGAGGGAGAAGTGGCGATTATGTTTAGACTTTCTCGGAACTGCTTCAAATCAACTAGATATCTTTGTGCTGTAAATCTCCCAACAGCCAAACGCAAAAGCAGCAAACATCTCGCTGTATGTCCCACATCCAAAGTGCCAAGAGAGAGCTTGCTCTCCCTGTCTTTGAGTACTGTTTTCGCTGTGCCGGTTACCTCTTTGCTAACATTCTCTTCAGCGCTGCAGGGAAACCAGGAACCACGTGGAGAAGGCACCCACACTGAAAGTGCCTGGAGGGAACATTGGGGCTTCTTCTCAGTGTCTCTGACATAGGGTTTCACTGTCCCGGGAAAGTCTCTGCTAACACCCTGCAGAGCGCTGTGCCCAATCTACAGAAACGTCTTGCGGTATCTCCTACAGGGAAAGTGCCAGGAGGGAACTGTCCATCTTGTTCTCAGTGTCTCTGAGAATTGCTCTGATTATCCCTGTGACCTCTTTGCTAAGACTCTCCAGAGAGCCGTCCTCAAAACCAACACACATCTTGACATATCTCCCTCATTGATCGCAGTGTCTCCAGGAACGGCATTCAAGGAGCCAGGAACTTTTCTCCCTACACTGTCCATTGAGTTGTCCTCAAAACCAATATACATCCAGCTATATCTCCCACATGGAAAGTGCCAGGAGGGAGAAGTGGCGATTATGTTTAGACTTTCTCGGAACTGCTTCAAATCAACTAGATATCTTTGTGCTGTAAATCTCCCAACAGCCAAACGCAAAAGCAGCAAACATCTCGCTGTATGTCCCACATCCAAAGTGCCAAGAGAGAGCTTGCTCTCCCTCTCTTTGAGTACTGTTTTCGCTGTGCCGGTTACCTCTTTGCTAACATTCTCTTCAGCGCTGCAGGGAAACCAGGAACCACGTGGAGAAGGCACCCACACTGAAAGTGCCTGGAGGGAACATTGGGGCTTCTTCTCAGTGTCTCTGACATAGGGTTTCACTGTCCCGGGAAAGTCTCTGCTAACACCCTGCAGAGCGCTGTGCCCAATCTACAGAAACGTCTTGCGGTATCTCCTACAGGGAAAGTGCCAGGAGGGAACTGTCCATCTTGTTCTCAGTGTCTCTGAGAATTGCTCTGATTATCCCTGTGACCTCTTTGCTAAGACTCTCCAGAGAGCCGTCCTCAAAACCAACACACATCTTGACATATCTCCCTCATTGATCGCAGTGTCTCCAGGAACGGCATTCAAGGAGCCAGGAACTTTTCTCCCTACACTGTCCATTGAGTTGTCCTCAAAACCAATATACATCCTGCTATATCTCCCACATGGAAAGTGCCAGGAGGGAGAAGTGGCGATTATGTTTAGACTTTCTCGGAACTGCTTCAAATCAACTAGATATCTTTGTGCTGTAAATCTCCCAACAGCCAAACGCAAAAGCAGCAAACATCTCGCTGTATGTCCCACATCCAAAGTGCCAAGAGAGAGCTTGCTCTCCCTGTCTTTGAGTACTGTTTTCGCTGTGCCGGTTACCTCTTTGCTAACATTCTCTTCAGCGCTGCAGGGAAACCAGGAACCACGTGGAGAAGGCACCCACACTGAAAGTGCCTGGAGGGAACATTGGGGCTTCTTCTCAGTGTCTCTGACATAGGGTTTCACTGTCCCGGGAAAGTCTCTGCTAACACCCTGCAGAGCGCTGTGCCCAATCTACAGAAACGTCTTGCGGTATCTCCTACAGGGAAAGTGCCAGGAGGGAACTGTCCATCTTGTTCTCAGTGTCTCTGAGAATTGCTCTGATTATCCCTGTGACCTCTTTGCTAAGACTCTCCAGAGAGCCGTCCTCAAAACCAACACACATCTTGACATATCTCCCTCATTGATCGCAGTGTCTCCAGGAACGGCATTCAAGGAGCCAGGAACTTTTCTCCCTACACTGTCCATTGAGTTGTCCTCAAAACCAATATACATCCTGCTATATCTCCCACATGGAAAGTGCCAGGAGGGAGAAGTGGCGATTATGTTTAGACTTTCTCGGAACTGCTTCAAATCAACTAGATATCTTTGTGCTGTAAATCTCCCAACAGCCAAACGCAAAAGCAGCAAACATCTCGCTGTATGTCCCACATCCAAAGTGCCAAGAGAGAGCTTGCTCTCCCTGTCTTTGAGTACTGTTTTCGCTGTGCCGGTTACCTCTTTGCTAACATTCTCTTCAGCGCTGCAGGGAAACCAGGAACCACGTGGAGAAGGCACCCACACTGAAAGTGCCTGGAGGGAACATTGGGGCTTCTTCTCAGTGTCTCTGACATAGGGTTTCACTGTCCCGGGAAAGTCTCTGCTAACACCCTGCAGAGCGCTGTGCCCAATCTACAGAAACGTCTTGCGGTATCTCCTACAGGGAAAGTGCCAGGAGGGAATTGTCGAGCTTGTTCTCAGTGTCTCTGAGAATTGCTCTGATTATCCCTGTGACCTCTTTGCTAAGACTCTCCAGAGAGCCGTCCTCAAAACCAACACACATCTTGACATATCTCCCTCATTGATCGCAGTGTCTCCAGGAACGGCATTCAAGGAGCCAGGAACTTTTCTCCCTACACTGTCCATTGAGTTGTCCTCAAAACCAATATACATCCTGCTATATCTCCCACATGGAAAGTGCCAGGAGGGAGAAGTGGCGATTATGTTTAGACTTTCTCGGAACTGCTTCAAATCAACTAGATATCTTTGTGCTGTAAATCTCCCAACAGCCAAACGCAAAAGCAGCAAACATCTCGCTGTATGTCCCACATCCAAAGTGCCAAGAGAGAGCTTGCTCTCCCTGTCTTTGAGTACTGTTTTCGCTGTGCCGGTTACCTCTTTGCTAACATTCTCTTCAGCGCTGCAGGGAAACCAGGAACCACGTGGAGAAGGCACCCACACTGAAAGTGCCTGGAGGGAACATTGGGGCTTCTTCTCAGTGTCTCTGACATAGGGTTTCACTGTCCCGGGAAAGTCTCTGCTAACACCCTGCAGAGCGCTGTGCCCAATCTACAGAAACGTCTTGCGGTATCTCCTACAGGGAAAGTGCCAGGAGGGAACTGTCCATCTTGTTCTCAGTGTCTCTGAGAATTGCTCTGATTATCCCTGTGACCTCTTTGCTAAGACTCTCCAGAGAGCCGTCCTCAAAACCAACACACATCTTGACATATCTCCCTCATTGATCGCAGTGTCTCCAGGAACGGCATTCAAGGAGCCAGGAACTTTTCTCCCTACACTGTCCATTGAGTTGTCCTCAAAACCAATATACATCCTGCTATATCTCCCACATGGAAAGTGCCAGGAGGGAGAAGTGGCGATTATGTTTAGACTTTCTCGGAACTGCTTCAAATCAACTAGATAACTTTGTGCTGTAAATCTCCCAACAGCCAAAGGCAAAAGCAGCAAACATCTCGCTGTATGTCCCACATCCAAAGTGCCAAGAGAGAGCTTGCTCTCCCTCTCTTTGAGTACTGTTTTCGCTGTGCCGGTTACCTCTTTGCTAACATTCTCTTCAGCGCTGCAGGGAAACCAGGAACCACGTGGAGAAGGCACCCACACTGAAAGTGCCTGGAGGGAACATTGGGGCTTCTTCTCAGTGTCTCTGACATAGGGTTTCACTGTCCCGGGAAAGTCTCTGCTAACACCCTGCAGAGCGCTGTGCCCAATCTACAGAAACGTCTTGCGGTATCTCCTACAGGGAAAGTGCCAGGAGGGAACTGTCCATCTTGTTCTCAGTGTCTCTGAGAATTGCTCTGATTATCCCTGTGACCTCTTTGCTAAGACTCTCCAGAGAGCCGTCCTCAAAACCAACACACATCTTGACATATCTCCCTCATTGATCGCAGTGTCTCCAGGAACGGCATTCAAGGAGCCAGGAACTTTTCTCCCTACACTGTCCATTGAGTTGTCCTCAAAACCAATATACATCCTGCTATATCTCCCACATGGAAAGTGCCAGGAGGGAGAAGTGGCGATTATGTTTAGACTTTCTCGGAACTGCTTCAAATCAACTAGATATCTTTGTGCTGTAAATCTCCCAACAGCCAAACGCAAAAGCAGCAAACATCTCGCTGTATGTCCCACATCCAAAGTGCCAAGAGAGAGCTTGCTCTCCCTGTCTTTGAGTACTGTTTTCGCTGTGCCGGTTACCTCTTTGCTAACATTCTCTTCAGCGCTGCAGGGAAACCAGGAACCACGTGGAGAAGGCACCCACACTGAAAGTGCCTGGAGGGAACATTGGGGCTTCTTCTCAGTGTCTCTGACATAGGGTTTCACTGTCCCTGGAAAGTCTCTGCTAACACCCTGCAGAGCGCTGTGCCCAATCTACAGAAACGTCTTGCGGTATCTCCTACAGGGAAAGTGCCAGGAGGGAACTGTCCATCTTGTTCTCAGTGTCTCTGAGAATTGCTCTGATTATCCCTGTGACCTCTTTGCTAAGACTCTCCAGAGAGCCGTCCTCAAAACAAACACACATCTTGACATATCTCCCACATTGATCGCAGTGTCTCCAGGAACGGCATTCAAGGAGCCAGGAACTTTTCTCCCTACACTGTCCATTGAGTTGTCCTCAAAACCAATATACATCCTGCTATATCTCCCACATGGAAAGTGCCAGGAGGGAGAAGTGGCGATTATGTTTAGACTTTCTCGGAACTGCTTCAAATCAACTAGATATCTTTGTGCTGTAAATCTCCCAACAGCCAAACGCAAAAGCAGCAAACATCTCGCTGTATGTCCCACATCCAAAGTGCCAAGAGAGAGCTTGCTCTCCCTGTCTTTGAGTACTGTTTTCGCTGTCCCGGTTACCTCTTTGCTAACATTCTCTTCAGCGCTGCAGGGAAACCAGGAACCACGTGGAGAAGGCACCCACACTGAAAGTGCCTGGAGGGAACATTGGGGCTTCTTCTCAGTGTCTCTGACATAGGGTTTCACTGTCCCGGGAAAGTCTCTGCTAACACCCTGCAGAGCGCTGTGCCCAATCTACAGAAACGTCTTGCGGTATCTCCTACAGGGAAAGTGCCAGGAGGGAACTGTCCATCTTGTTCTCAGTGTCTCTGAGAATTGCTCTGATTATCCCTGTGACCTCTTTGCTAAGACTCTCCAGAGAGCCGTCCTCAAAACCAACACACATCTTGACATATCTCCCTCATTGATCGCAGTGTCTCCAGGAACGGCATTCAAGGAGCCAGGAACTTTTCTCCCTACACTGTCCATTGAGTTGTCCTCAAAACCAATATACATCCTGCTATATCTCCCACATGGAAAGTGCCAGGAGGGAGAAGTGGCGATTATGTTTAGACTTTCTCGGAACTGCTTCAAATCAACTAGATATCTTTGTGCTGTAAATCTCCCAACAGCCAAACGCAAAAGCAGCAAACATCTCGCTGTATGTCCCACATCCAAAGTGCCAAGAGAGAGCTTGCTCTCCCTGTCTTTGAGTACTGTTTTCGCTGTGCCGGTTACCTCTTTGCTAACATTCTCTTCAGCGCTGCAGGGAAACCAGGAACCACGTGGAGAAGGCACCCACACTGAAAGTGCCTGGAGGGAACATTGGGGCTTCTTCTCAGTGTCTCTGACATAGGGTTTCACTGTCCCGGGAAAGTCTCTGCTAACACCCTGCAGAGCGCTGTGCCCAATCTACAGAAACGTCTTGCGGTATCTCCTACAGGGAAAGTGCCAGGAGGGAACTGTCCATCTTGTTCTCAGTGTCTCTGAGAATTGCTCTGATTATCCCTGTGACCTCTTTGCTAAGACTCTCCAGAGAGCCGTCCTCAAAACCAACACACATCTTGACATATCTCCCTCATTGATCGCAGTGTCTCCAGGAACGGCATTCAAGGAGCCAGGAACTTTTCTCCCTACACTGTCCATTGAGTTGTCCTCAAAACCAATATACATCCAGCTATATCTCCCACATGGAAAGTGCCAGGAGGGAGAAGTGGCGATTATGTTTAGACTTTCTCGGAACTGCTTCAAATCAACTAGATATCTTTGTGCTGTAAATCTCCCAACAGCCAAACGCAAAAGCAGCAAACATCTCGCTGTATGTCCCACATCCAAAGTGCCAAGAGAGAGCTTGCTCTCCCTCTCTTTGAGTACTGTTTTCGCTGTGCCGGTTACCTCTTTGCTAACATTCTCTTCAGCGCTGCAGGGAAACCAGGAACCACGTGGAGAAGGCACCCACACTGAAAGTGCCTGGAGGGAACATTGGGGCTTCTTCTCAGTGTCTCTGACATAGGGTTTCACTGTCCCGGGAAAGTCTCTGCTAACACCCTGCAGAGCGCTGTGCCCAATCTACAGAAACGTCTTGCGGTATCTCCTACAGGGAAAGTGCCAGGAGGGAACTGTCCATCTTGTTCTCAGTGTCTCTGAGAATTGCTCTGATTATCCCTGTGACCTCTTTGCTAAGACTCTCCAGAGAGCCGTCCTCAAAACCAACACACATCTTGACATATCTCCCACATTGATCGCAGTGTCTCCAGGAACGGCATTCAAGGAGCCAGGAACTTTTCTCCCTACACTGTCCATTGAGTTGTCCTCAAAACCAATATACATCCTGCTATATCTCCCACATGGAAAGTGCCAGGAGGGAGAAGTGGCGATTATGTTTAGACTTTCTCGGAACTGCTTCAAATCAACTAGATATCTTTGTGCTGTAAATCTCCCAACAGCCAAACGCAAAAGCAGCAAACATCTCGCTGTATGTCCCACATCCAAAGTGCCAAGAGAGAGCTTGCTCTCCCTGTCTTTGAGTACTGTTTTCACTGTCCCGGTTACCTCTTTGCTAACATTCTCTTCAGCGCTGCAGGGAAACCAGGAACCACGTGGAGAAGGCACCCACACTGAAAGTGCCTGGAGGGAACATTGGGGCTTCTTCTCAGTGTCTCTGACATAGGGTTTCACTGTCCCGGGAAAGTCTCTGCTAACACCCTGCAGAGCGCTGTGCCCAATCTACAGAAACGTCTTGCGGTATCTCCTACAGGGAAAGTGCCAGGAGGGAACTGTCCATCTTGTTCTCAGTGTCTCTGAGAATTGCTCTGATTATCCCTGTGACCTCTTTGCTAAGACTCTCCAGAGAGCCGTCCTCAAAACCAACACACATCTTGACATATCTCCCTCATTGATCGCAGTGTCTCCAGGAACGGCATTCAAGGAGCCAGGAACTTTTCTCCCTACACTGTCCATTGAGTTGTCCTCAAAACCAATATACATCCTGCTATATCTCCCACATGGAAAGTGCCAGGAGGGAGAAGTGGCGATTATGTTTAGACTTTCTCGGAACTGCTTCAAATCAACTAGATATCTTTGTGCTGTAAATCTCCCAACAGCCAAACGCAAAAGCAGCAAACATCTCGCTGTATGTCCCACATCCAAAGTGCCAAGAGAGAGCTTGCTCTCCCTGTCTTTGAGTACTGTTTTCGCTGTGCCGGTTACCTCTTTGCTAACATTCTCTTCAGCGCTGCAGGGAAACCAGGAACCACGTGGAGAAGGCACCCACACTGAAAGTGCCTGGAGGGAACATTGGGGCTTCTTCTCAGTGTCTCTGACATAGGGTTTCACTGTCCCGGGAAAGTCTCTGCTAACACCCTGCAGAGCGCTGTGCCCAATCTACAGAAACGTCTTGCGGTATCTCCTACAGGGAAAGTGCCAGGAGGGAACTGTCCATCTTGTTCTCAGTGTCTCTGAGAATTGCTCTGATTATCCCTGTGACCTCTTTGCTAAGACTCTCCAGAGAGCCGTCCTCAAAACCAACACACATCTTGACATATCTCCCACATTGATCGCAGTGTCTCCAGGAACGGCATTCAAGGAGCCAGGAACTTTTCTCCCTACACTGTCCATTGAGTTGTCCTCAAAACCAATATACATCCTGCTATATCTCCCACATGGAAAGTGCCAGGAGGGAGAAGTGGCGATTATGTTTAGACTTTCTCGGAACTGCTTCAAATCAACTAGATATCTTTGTGCTGTAAATCTCCCAACAGCCAAACGCAAAAGCAGCAAACATCTCGCTGTATGTCCCACATCCAAAGTGCCAAGAGAGAGCTTGCTCTCCCTGTCTTTGAGTACTGTTTTCGCTGTGCCGGTTACCTCTTTGCTAACATTCTCTTCAGCGCTGCAGGGAAACCAGGAACCACGTGGAGAAGGCACCCACACTGAAAGTGCCTGGAGGGAACATTGGGGCTTCTTCTCAGTGTCTCTGACATAGGGTTTCACTGTCCCGGGAAAGTCTCTGCTAACACCCTGCAGAGCGCTGTGCCCAATCTACAGAAACGTCTTGCGGTATCTCCTACAGGGAAAGTGCCAGGAGGGAACTGTCCATCTTGTTCTCAGTGTCTCTGAGAATTGCTCTGATTATCCCTGTGACCTCTTTGCTAAGACTCTCCAGAGAGCCGTCCTCAAAACCAACACACATCTTGACATATCTCCCTCATTGATCGCAGTGTCTCCAGGAACGGCATTCAAGGAGCCAGGAACTTTTCTCCCTACACTGTCCATTGAGTTGTCCTCAAAACCAATATACATCCTGCTATATCTCCCACATGGAAAGTGCCAGGAGGGAGAAGTGGCGATTATGTTTAGACTTTCTCGGAACTGCTTCAAATCAACTAGATAACTTTGTGCTGTAAATCTCCCAACAGCCAAAGGCAAAAGCAGCAAACATCTCGCTGTATGTCCCACATCCAAAGTGCCAAGAGAGAGCTTGCTTTCCCTGTCTTTGAGTACTGTTTTCGCTGTGCCGGTTACCTCTTTGCTAACATTCTCTTCAGCGCTGCAGGGAAACCAGGAACCACGTGGAGAAGGCACCCACACTGAAAGTGCCTGGAGGGAACATTGGGGCTTCTTCTCAGTGTCTCTGACATAGGGTTTCACTGTCCCGGGAAAGTCTCTGCTAACACCCTGCAGAGCGCTGTGCCCAATCTACAGAAACGTCTTGCGGTATCTCCTACAGGGAAAGTGCCAGGAGGGAACTGTCCATCTTGTTCTCAGTGTCTCTGAGAATTGCTCTGATTATCCCTGTGACCTCTTTGCTAAGACTCTCCAGAGAGCCGTCCTCAAAACCAACACACATCTTGACATATCTCCCACATTGATCGCAGTGTCTCCAGGAACGGCATTCAAGGAGCCAGGAACTTTTCTCCCTACACTGTCCATTGAGTTGTCCTCAAAACCAATATACATCCTGCTATATCTCCCACATGGAAAGTGCCAGGAGGGAGAAGTGGCGATTATGTTTAGACTTTCTCGGAACTGCTTCAAATCAACTAGATATCTTTGTGCTGTAAATCTCCCAACAGCCAAACGCAAAAGCAGCAAACATCTCGCTGTATGTCCCACATCCAAAGTGCCAAGAGAGAGCTTGCTCTCCCTGTCTTTGAGTACTGTTTTCGCTGTGCCGGTTACCTCTTTGCTAACATTCTCTTCAGCGCTGCAGGGAAACCAGGAACCACGTGGAGAAGGCACCCACACTGAAAGTGCCTGGAGGGAACATTGGGGCTTCTTCTCAGTGTCTCTGACATAGGGTTTCACTGTCCCGGGAAAGTCTCTGCTAACACCCTGCAGAGCGCTGTGCCCAATCTACAGAAACGTCTTGCGGTATCTCCTACAGGGAAAGTGCCAGGAGGGAATTGTCGAGCTTGTTCTCAGTGTCTCTGAGAATTGCTCTGATTATCCCTGTGACCTCTTTGCTAAGACTCTCCAGAGAGCCGTCCTCAAAACAAACACACATCTTGACATATCTCCCACATTGATCGCAGTGTCTCCAGGAACGGCATTCAAGGAGCCAGGAACTTTTCTCCCTACACTGTCCATTGAGTTGTCCTCAAAACCAATATACATCCTGCTATATCTCCCACATGGAAAGTGCCAGGAGGGAGAAGTGGCGATTATGTTTAGACTTTCTCGGAACTGCTTCAAATCAACTAGATATCTTTGTGCTGTAAATCTCCCAACAGCCAAACGCAAAAGCAGCAAACATCTCGCTGTATGTCCCACATCCAAAGTGCCAAGAGAGAGCTTGCTCTCCCTGTCTTTGAGTACTGTTTTCGCTGTGCCGGTTACCTCTTTGCTAACATTCTCTTCAGCGCTGCAGGGAAACCAGGAACCACGTGGAGAAGGCACCCACACTGAAAGTGCCTGGAGGGAACATTGGGGCTTCTTCTCAGTGTCTCTGACATAGGGTTTCACTGTCCCGGGAAAGTCTCTGCTAACACCCTGCAGAGCGCTGTGCCCAATCTACAGAAACGTCTTGCGGTATCTCCTACAGGGAAAGTGCCAGGAGGGAACTGTCCATCTTGTTCTCAGTGTCTCTGAGAATTGCTCTGATTATCCCTGTGACCTCTTTGCTAAGACTCTCCAGAGAGCCGTCCTCAAAACCAACACACATCTTGACATATCTCCCACATTGATCGCAGTGTCTCCAGGAACGGCATTCAAGGAGCCAGGAACTTTTCTCCCTACACTGTCCATTGAGTTGTCCTCAAAACCAATATACATCCTGCTATATCTCCCACATGGAAAGTGCCAGGAGGGAGAAGTGGCGATTATGTTTAGACTTTCTCGGAACTGCTTCAAATCAACTAGATATCTTTGTGCTGTAAATCTCCCAACAGCCAAACGCAAAAGCAGCAAACATCTCGCTGTATGTCCCACATCCAAAGTGCCAAGAGAGAGCTTGCTCTCCCTGTCTTTGAGTACTGTTTTCGCTGTGCCGGTTACCTCTTTGCTAACATTCTCTTCAGCGCTGCAGGGAAACCAGGAACCACGTGGAGAAGGCACCCACACTGAAAGTGCCTGGAGGGAACATTGGGGCTTCTTCTCAGTGTCTCTGACATAGGGTTTCACTGTCCCGGGAAAGTCTCTGCTAACACCCTGCAGAGCGCTGTGCCCAATCTACAGAAACGTCTTGCGGTATCTCCTACAGGGAAAGTGCCAGGAGGGAATTGTCGAGCTTGTTCTCAGTGTCTCTGAGAATTGCTCTGATTATCCCTGTGACCTCTTTGCTAAGACTCTCCAGAGAGCCGTCCTCAAAACAAACACACATCTTGACATATCTCCCACATTGATCGCAGTGTCTCCAGGAACGGCATTCAAGGAGCCAGGAACTTTTCTCCCTACACTGTCCATTGAGTTGTCCTCAAAACCAATATACATCCTGCTATATCTCCCACATGGAAAGTGCCAGGAGGGAGAAGTGGCGATTATGTTTAGACTTTCTCGGAACTGCTTCAAATCAACTAGATATCTTTGTGCTGTAAATCTCCCAACAGCCAAACGCAAAACCAGCAAACATCTCGCTGTATGTCCCACATCCAAAGTGCCAAGAGAGAGCTTGCTCTCCCTGTCTTTGAGTACTGTTTTCACTGTCCCGGTTACCTCTTTGCTAACATTCTCTTCAGCGCTGCAGGGAAACCAGGAACCACGTGGAGAAGGCACCCACACTGAAAGTGCCTGGAGGGAACATTGGGGCTTCTTCTCAGTGTCTCTGACATAGGGTTTCACTGTCCCGGGAAAGTCTCTGCTAACACCCTGCAGAGCGCTGTGCCCAATCTACAGAAACGTCTTGCGGTATCTCCTACAGGGAAAGTGCCAGGAGGGAACTGTCCATCTTGTTCTCAGTGTCTCTGAGAATTGCTCTGATTATCCCTGTGACCTCTTTGCTAAGACTCTCCAGAGAGCCGTCCTCAAAACCAACACACATCTTGACATATCTCCCTCATTGATCGCAGTGTCTCCAGGAACGGCATTCAAGGAGCCAGGAACTTTTCTCCCTACACTGTCCATTGAGTTGTCCTCAAAACCAATATACATCCTGCTATATCTCCCACATGGAAAGTGCCAGGAGGGAGAAGTGGCGATTATGTTTAGACTTTCTCGGAACTGCTTCAAATCAACTAGATATCTTTGTGCTGTAAATCTCCCAACAGCCAAACGCAAAAGCAGCAAACATCTCGCTGTATGTCCCACATCCAAAGTGCCAAGAGAGAGCTTGCTCTCCCTGTCTTTGAGTACTGTTTTCGCTGTGCCGGTTACCTCTTTGCTAACATTCTCTTCAGCGCTGCAGGGAAACCAGGAACCACGTGGAGAAGGCACCCACACTGAAAGTGCCTGGAGGGAACATTGGGGCTTCTTCTCAGTGTCTCTGACATAGGGTTTCACTGTCCCGGGAAAGTCTCTGCTAACACCCTGCAGAGCGCTGTGCCCAATCTACAGAAACGTCTTGCGGTATCTCCTACAGGGAAAGTGCCAGGAGGGAACTGTCCATCTTGTTCTCAGTGTCTCTGAGAATTGCTCTGATTATCCCTGTGACCTCTTTGCTAAGACTCTCCAGAGAGCCGTCCTCAAAACCAACACACATCTTGACATATCTCCCTCATTGATCGCAGTGTCTCCAGGAACGGCATTCAAGGAGCCAGGAACTTTTCTCCCTACACTGTCCATTGAGTTGTCCTCAAAACCAATATACATCCTGCTATATCTCCCACATGGAAAGTGCCAGGAGGGAGAAGTGGCGATTATGTTTAGACTTTCTCGGAACTGCTTCAAATCAACTAGATATCTTTGTGCTGTAAATCTCCCAACAGCCAAACGCAAAAGCAGCAAACATCTCGCTGTATGTCCCACATCCAAAGTGCCAAGAGAGAGCTTGCTCTCCCTGTCTTTGAGTACTGTTTTCGCTGTGCCGGTTACCTCTTTGCTAACATTCTCTTCAGCGCTGCAGGGAAACCAGGAACCACGTGGAGAAGGCACCCACACTGAAAGTGCCTGGAGGGAACATTGGGGCTTCTTCTCAGTGTCTCTGACATAGGGTTTCACTGTCCCGGGAAAGTCTCTGCTAACACCCTGCAGAGCGCTGTGCCCAATCTACAGAAACGTCTTGCGGTATCTCCTACAGGGAAAGTGCCAGGAGGGAACTGTCCATCTTGTTCTCAGTGTCTCTGAGAATTGCTCTGATTATCCCTGTGACCTCTTTGCTAAGACTCTCCAGAGAGCCGTCCTCAAAACCAACACACATCTTGACATATCTCCCTCATTGATCGCAGTGTCTCCAGGAACGGCATTCAAGGAGCCAGGAACTTTTCTCCCTACACTGTCCATTGAGTTGTCCTCAAAACCAATATACATCCTGCTATATCTCCCACATGGAAAGTGCCAGGAGGGAGAAGTGGCGATTATGTTTAGACTTCCTCGGAACTGCTTCAAATCAACTAGATATCTTTGTGCTGTAAATCTCCCAACAGCCAAACGCAAAAGCAGCAAACATCTCGCTGTATGTCCCACATCCAAAGTGCCAAGAGAGAGCTTGCTCTCCCTGTCTTTGAGTACTGTTTTCGCTGTGCCGGTTACCTCTTTGCTAACATTCTCTTCAGCGCTGCAGGGAAACCAGGAACCACGTGGAGAAGGCACCCACACTGAAAGTGCCTGGAGGGAACATTGGGGCTTCTTCTCAGTGTCTCTGACATAGGGTTTCACTGTCCCGGGAAAGTCTCTGCTAACACCCTGCAGAGCGCTGTGCCCAATCTACAGAAACGTCTTGCGGTATCTCCTACAGGGAAAGTGCCAGGAGGGAATTGTCGAGCTTGTTCTCAGTGTCTCTGAGAATTGCTCTGATTATCCCTGTGACCTCTTTGCTAAGACTCTCCAGAGAGCCGTCCTCAAAACAAACACACATCTTGACATATCTCCCACATTGATCGCAGTGTCTCCAGGAACGGCATTCAAGGAGCCAGGAACTTTTCTCCCTACACTGTCCATTGAGTTGTCCTCAAAACCAATATACATCCTGCTATATCTCCCACATGGAAAGTGCCAGGAGGGAGAAGTGGCGATTATGTTTAGACTTTCTCGGAACTGCTTCAAATCAACTAGATATCTTTGTGCTGTAAATCTCCCAACAGCCAAACGCAAAAGCAGCAAACATCTCGCTGTATGTCCCACATCCAAAGTGCCAAGAGAGAGCTTGCTCTCCCTGTCTTTGAGTACTGTTTTCGCTGTGCCGGTTACCTCTTTGCTAACATTCTCTTCAGCGCTGCAGGGAAACCAGGAACCACGTGGAGAAGGCACCCACACTGAAAGTGCCTGGAGGGAACATTGGGGCTTCTTCTCAGTGTCTCTGACATAGGGTTTCACTGTCCCGGGAAAGTCTCTGCTAACACCCTGCAGAGCGCTGTGCCCAATCTACAGAAACGTCTTGCGGTATCTCCTACAGGGAAAGTGCCAGGAGGGAATTGTCGAGCTTGTTCTCAGTGTCTCTGAGAATTGCTCTGATTATCCCTGTGACCTCTTTGCTAAGACTCTCCAGAGAGCCGTCCTCAAAACCAACACACATCTTGACATATCTCCCACATTGATCGCAGTGTCTCCAGGAACGGCATTCAAGGAGCCAGGAACTTTTCTCCCTACACTGTCCATTGAGTTGTCCTCAAAACCAATATACATCCTGCTATATCTCCCACATGGAAAGTGCCAGGAGGGAGAAGTGGCGATTATGTTTAGACTTTCTCGGAACTGCTTCAAATCAACTAGATATCTTTGTGCTGTAAATCTCCCAACAGCCAAACGCAAAAGCAGCAAACATCTCGCTGTATGTCCCACATCCAAAGTGCCAAGAGAGAGCTTGCTCTCCCTGTCTTTGAGTACTGTTTTCGCTGTGCCGGTTACCTCTTTGCTAACATTCTCTTCAGCGCTGCAGGGAAACCAGGAACCACGTGGAGAAGGCACCCACACTGAAAGTGCCTGGAGGGAACATTGGGGCTTCTTCTCAGTGTCTCTGACATAGGGTTTCACTGTCCCGGGAAAGTCTCTGCTAACACCCTGCAGAGCGCTGTGCCCAATCTACAGAAACGTCTTGCGGTATCTCCTACAGGGAAAGTGCCAGGAGGGAACTGTCCATCTTGTTCTCAGTGTCTCTGAGAATTGCTCTGATTATCCCTGTGACCTCTTTGCTAAGACTCTCCAGAGAGCCGTCCTCAAAACCAACACACATCTTGACATATCTCCCACATTGATCGCAGTGTCTCCAGGAACGGCATTCAAGGAGCCAGGAACTTTTCTCCCTACACTGTCCATTGAGTTGTCCTCAAAACCAATATACATCCTGCTATATCTCCCACATGGAAAGTGCCAGGAGGGAGAAGTGGCGATTATGTTTAGACTTTCTCGGAACTGCTTCAAATCAACTAGATATCTTTGTGCTGTAAATCTCCCAACAGCCAAACGCAAAAGCAGCAAACATCTCGCTGTATGTCCCACATCCAAAGTGCCAAGAGAGAGCTTGCTCTCCCTGTCTTTGAGTACTGTTTTCGCTGTGCCGGTTACCTCTTTGCTAACATTCTCTTCAGCGCTGCAGGGAAACCAGGAACCACGTGGAGAAGGCACCCACACTGAAAGTGCCTGGAGGGAACATTGGGGCTTCTTCTCAGTGTCTCTGACATAGGGTTTCACTGTCCCGGGAAAGTCTCTGCTAACACCCTGCAGAGCGCTGTGCCCAATCTACAGAAACGTCTTGCGGTATCTCCTACAGGGAAAGTGCCAGGAGGGAATTGTCGAGCTTGTTCTCAGTGTCTCTGAGAATTGCTCTGATTATCCCTGTGACCTCTTTGCTAAGACTCTCCAGAGAGCCGTCCTCAAAACCAACACACATCTTGACATATCTCCCACATTGATCGCAGTGTCTCCAGGAACGGCATTCAAGGAGCCAGGAACTTTTCTCCCTACACTGTCCATTGAGTTGTCCTCAAAACCAATATACATCCTGCTATATCTCCCACATGGAAAGTGCCAGGAGGGAGAAGTGGCGATTATGTTTAGACTTTCTCGGAACTGCTTCAAATCAACTAGATATCTTTGTGCTGTAAATCTCCCAACAGCCAAACGCAAAAGCAGCAAACATCTCGCTGTATGTCCCACATCCAAAGTGCCAAGAGAGAGCTTGCTCTCCCTGTCTTTGAGTACTGTTTTCGCTGTGCCGGTTACCTCTTTGCTAACATTCTCTTCAGCGCTGCAGGGAAACCAGGAACCACGTGGAGAAGGCACCCACACTGAAAGTGCCTGGAGGGAACATTGGGGCTTCTTCTCAGTGTCTCTGACATAGGGTTTCACTGTCCCGGGAAAGTCTCTGCTAACACCCTGCAGAGCGCTGTGCCCAATCTACAGAAACGTCTTGCGGTATCTCCTACAGGGAAAGTGCCAGGAGGGAATTGTCGAGCTTGTTCTCAGTGTCTCTGAGAATTGCTCTGATTATCCCTGTGACCTCTTTGCTAAGACTCTCCAGAGAGCCGTCCTCAAAACAAACACACATCTTGACATATCTCCCACATTGATCGCAGTGTCTCCAGGAACGGCATTCAAGGAGCCAGGAACTTTTCTCCCTACACTGTCCATTGAGTTGTCCTCAAAACCAATATACATCCTGCTATATCTCCCACATGGAAAGTGCCAGGAGGGAGAAGTGGCGATTATGTTTAGACTTTCTCGGAACTGCTTCAAATCAACTAGATATCTTTGTGCTGTAAATCTCCCAACAGCCAAACGCAAAAGCAGCAAACATCTCGCTGTATGTCCCACATCCAAAGTGCCAAGAGAGAGCTTGCTCTCCCTGTCTTTGAGTACTGTTTTCGCTGTGCCGGTTACCTCTTTGCTAACATTCTCTTCAGCGCTGCAGGGAAACCAGGAACCACGTGGAGAAGGCACCCACACTGAAAGTGCCTGGAGGGAACATTGGGGCTTCTTCTCAGTGTCTCTGACATAGGGTTTCACTGTCCCGGGAAAGTCTCTGCTAACACCCTGCAGAGCGCTGTGCCCAATCTACAGAAACGTCTTGCGGTATCTCCTACAGGGAAAGTGCCAGGAGGGAACTGTCCATCTTGTTCTCAGTGTCTCTGAGAATTGCTCTGATTATCCCTGTGACCTCTTTGCTAAGACTCTCCAGAGAGCCGTCCTCAAAACCAACACACATCTTGACATATCTCCCTCATTGATCGCAGTGTCTCCAGGAACGGCATTCAAGGAGCCAGGAACTTTTCTCCCTACACTGTCCATTGAGTTGTCCTCAAAACCAATATACATCCAGCTATATCTCCCACATGGAAAGTGCCAGGAGGGAGAAGTGGCGATTATGTTTAGACTTTCTCGGAACTGCTTCAAATCAACTAGATATCTTTGTGCTGTAAATCTCCCAACAGCCAAACGCAAAAGCAGCAAACATCTCGCTGTATGTCCCACATCCAAAGTGCCAAGAGAGAGCTTGCTCTCCCTCTCTTTGAGTACTGTTTTCGCTGTGCCGGTTACCTCTTTGCTAACATTCTCTTCAGCGCTGCAGGGAAACCAGGAACCACGTGGAGAAGGCACCCACACTGAAAGTGCCTGGAGGGAACATTGGGGCTTCTTCTCAGTGTCTCTGACATAGGGTTTCACTGTCCCGGGAAAGTCTCTGCTAACACCCTGCAGAGCGCTGTGCCCAATCTACAGAAACGTCTTGCGGTATCTCCTACAGGGAAAGTGCCAGGAGGGAACTGTCCATCTTGTTCTCAGTGTCTCTGAGAATTGCTCTGATTATCCCTGTGACCTCTTTGCTAAGACTCTCCAGAGAGCCGTCCTCAAAACCAACACACATCTTGACATATCTCCCACATTGATCGCAGTGTCTCCAGGAACGGCATTCAAGGAGCCAGGAACTTTTCTCCCTACACTGTCCATTGAGTTGTCCTCAAAACCAATATACATCCTGCTATATCTCCCACATGGAAAGTGCCAGGAGGGAGAAGTGGCGATTATGTTTAGACTTTCTCGGAACTGCTTCAAATCAACTAGATATCTTTGTGCTGTAAATCTCCCAACAGCCAAACGCAAAAGCAGCAAACATCTCGCTGTATGTCCCACATCCAAAGTGCCAAGAGAGAGCTTGCTCTCCCTGTCTTTGAGTACTGTTTTCGCTGTCCCGGTTACCTCTTTGCTAACATTCTCTTCAGCGCTGCAGGGAAACCAGGAACCACGTGGAGAAGGCATCCACACTGAAAGTGCCTGGAGGGAACATTGGGGCTTCTTCTCAGTGTCTCTGACATAGGGTTTCACTGTCCCGGGAAAGTCTCTGCTAACACCCTGCAGAGCGCTGTGCCCAATCTACAGAAACGTCTTGCGGTATCTCCTACAGGGAAAGTGCCAGGAGGGAACTGTCCATCTTGTTCTCAGTGTCTCTGAGAATTGCTCTGATTATCCCTGTGACCTCTTTGCTAAGACTCTCCAGAGAGCCGTCCTCAAAACCAACACACATCTTGACATATCTCCCTCATTGATCGCAGTGTCTCCAGGAACGGCATTCAAGGAGCCAGGAACTTTTCTCCCTACACTGTCCATTGAGTTGTCCTCAAAACCAATATACATCCTGCTATATCTCCCACATGGAAAGTGCCAGGAGGGAGAAGTGGCGATTATGTTTAGACTTTCTCGGAACTGCTTCAAATCAACTAGATATCTTTGTGCTGTAAATCTCCCAACAGCCAAACGCAAAAGCAGCAAACATCTCGCTGTATGTCCCACATCCAAAGTGCCAAGAGAGAGCTTGCTCTCCCTGTCTTTGAGTACTGTTTTCGCTGTGCCGGTTACCTCTTTGCTAACATTCTCTTCAGCGCTGCAGGGAAACCAGGAACCACGTGGAGAAGGCACCCACACTGAAAGTGCCTGGAGGGAACATTGGGGCTTCTTCTCAGTGTCTCTGACATAGGGTTTCACTGTCCCGGGAAAGTCTCTGCTAACACCCTGCAGAGCGCTGTGCCCAATCTACAGAAACGTCTTGCGGTATCTCCTACAGGGAAAGTGCCAGGAGGGAACTGTCCATCTTGTTCTCAGTGTCTCTGAGAATTGCTCTGATTATCCCTGTGACCTCTTTGCTAAGACTCTCCAGAGAGCCGTCCTCAAAACCAACACACATCTTGACATATCTCCCACATTGATCGCAGTGTCTCCAGGAACGGCATTCAAGGAGCCAGGAACTTTTCTCCCTACACTGTCCATTGAGTTGTCCTCAAAACCAATATACATCCTGCTATATCTCCCACATGGAAAGTGCCAGGAGGGAGAAGTGGCGATTATGTTTAGACTTTCTCGGAACTGCTTCAAATCAACTAGATATCTTTGTGCTGTAAATCTCCCAACAGCCAAACGCAAAAGCAGCAAACATCTCGCTGTATGTCCCACATCCAAAGTGCCAAGAGAGAGCTTGCTCTCCCTGTCTTTGAGTACTGTTTTCGCTGTGCCGGTTACCTCTTTGCTAACATTCTCTTCAGCGCTGCAGGGAAACCAGGAACCACGTGGAGAAGGCACCCACACTGAAAGTGCCTGGAGGGAACATTGGGGCTTCTTCTCAGTGTCTCTGACATAGGGTTTCACTGTCCCGGGAAAGTCTCTGCTAACACCCTGCAGAGCGCTGTGCCCAATCTACAGAAACGTCTTGCGGTATCTCCTACAGGGAAAGTGCCAGGAGGGAACTGTCCATCTTGTTCTCAGTGTCTCTGAGAATTGCTCTGATTATCCCTGTGACCTCTTTGCTAAGACTCTCCAGAGAGCCGTCCTCAAAACCAACACACATCTTGACATATCTCCCACATTGATCGCAGTGTCTCCAGGAACGGCATTCAAGGAGCCAGGAACTTTTCTCCCTACACTGTCCATTGAGTTGTCCTCAAAACCAATATACATCCTGCTATATCTCCCACATGGAAAGTGCCAGGAGGGAGAAGTGGCGATTATGTTTAGACTTCCTCGGAACTGCTTCAAATCAACTAGATATCTTTGTGCTGTAAATCTCCCAACAGCCAAACGCAAAAGCAGCAAACATCTCGCTGTATGTCCCACATCCAAAGTGCCAAGAGAGAGCTTGCTCTCCCTGTCTTTGAGTACTGTTTTCGCTGTGCCGGTTACCTCTTTGCTAACATTCTCTTCAGCGCTGCAGGGAAACCAGGAACCACGTGGAGAAGGCACCCACACTGAAAGTGCCTGGAGGGAACATTGGGGCTTCTTCTCAGTGTCTCTGACATAGGGTTTCACTGTCCCGGGAAAGTCTCTGCTAACACCCTGCAGAGCGCTGTGCCCAATCTACAGAAACGTCTTGCGGTATCTCCTACAGGGAAAGTGCCAGGAGGGAATTGTCGAGCTTGTTCTCAGTGTCTCTGAGAATTGCTCTGATTATCCCTGTGACCTCTTTGCTAAGACTCTCCAGAGAGCCGTCCTCAAAACAAACACACATCTTGACATATCTCCCACATTGATCGCAGTGTCTCCAGGAACGGCATTCAAGGAGCCAGGAACTTTTCTCCCTACACTGTCCATTGAGTTGTCCTCAAAACCAATATACATCCTGCTATATCTCCCACATGGAAAGTGCCAGGAGGGAGAAGTGGCGATTATGTTTAGACTTTCTCGGAACTGCTTCAAATCAACTAGATATCTTTGTGCTGTAAATCTCCCAACAGCCAAACGCAAAAGCAGCAAACATCTCGCTGTATGTCCCACATCCAAAGTGCCAAGAGAGAGCTTGCTCTCCCTCTCTTTGAGTACTGTTTTCACTGTCCCGGTTACCTCTTTGCTAACATTCTCTTCAGCGCTGCAGGGAAACCAGGAACCACGTGGAGAAGGCACCCACACTGAAAGTGCCTGGAGGGAACATTGGGGCTTCTTCTCAGTGTCTCTGACATAGGGTTTCACTGTCCCGGGAAAGTCTCTGCTAACACCCTGCAGAGCGCTGTGCCCAATCTACAGAAACGTCTTGCGGTATCTCCTACAGGGAAAGTGCCAGGAGGGAATTGTCGAGCTTGTTCTCAGTGTCTCTGAGAATTGCTCTGATTATCCCTGTGACCTCTTTGCTAGGACTCTCCAGAGAGCCGTCCTCAAAACAAACACACATCTTGACATATCTCCCACATTGATCGCAGTGTCTCCAGGAACGGCATTCAAGGAGCCAGGAACTTTTCTCCCTACACTGTCCATTGAGTTGTCCTCAAAACCAATATACATCCTGCTATATCTCCCACATGGAAAGTGCCAGGAGGGAGAAGTGGCGATTATGTTTAGACTTTCTCGGAACTGCTTCAAATCAACTAGATATCTTTGTGCTGTAAATCTCCCAACAGCCAAACGCAAAAGCAGCAAACATCTCGCTGTATGTCCCACATCCAAAGTGCCAAGAGAGAGCTTGCTCTCCCTCTCTTTGAGTACTGTTTTCACTGTCCCGGTTACCTCTTTGCTAACATTCTCTTCAGCGCTGCAGGGAAACCAGGAACCACGTGGAGAAGGCACCCACACTGAAAGTGCCTGGAGGGAACACTGGGGCTTCTTCTCAGTGTCTCTGACATAGGGTTTCACTGTCCCGGGAAAGTCTCTGCTAACACCCTGCAGAGCGCTGTGCCCAATCTACAGAAACGTCTTGCGGTATCTCCTACAGGGAAAGTGCCAGGAGGGAACTGTCCATCTTGTTCTCAGTGTCTCTGAGAATTGCTCTGATTATCCCTGTGACCTCTTTGCTAAGACTCTCCAGAGAGCCGTCCTCAAAACCAACACACATCTTGACATATCTCCCACATTGATCGCAGTGTCTCCAGGAACGGCATTCAAGGAGCCAGGAACTTTTCTCCCTACACTGTCCATTGAGTTGTCCTCAAAACCAATATACATCCTGCTATATCTCCCACATGGAAAGTGCCAGGAGGGAGAAGTGGCGATTATGTTTAGACTTTCTCGGAACTGCTTCAAATCAACTAGATATCTTTGTGCTGTAAATCTCCCAACAGCCAAACGCAAAAGCAGCAAACATCTCGCTGTATGTCCCACATCCAAAGTGCCAAGAGAGAGCTTGCTCTCCCTGTCTTTGAGTACTGTTTTCGCTGTGCCGGTTACCTCTTTGCTAACATTCTCTTCAGCGCTGCAGGGAAACCAGGAACCACGTGGAGAAGGCACCCACACTGAAAGTGCCTGGAGGGAACATTGGGGCTTCTTCTCAGTGTCTCTGACATAGGGTTTCACTGTCCCGGGAAAGTCTCTGCTAACACCCTGCAGAGCGCTGTGCCCAATCTACAGAAACGTCTTGCGGTATCTCCTACAGGGAAAGTGCCAGGAGGGAACTGTCCATCTTGTTCTCAGTGTCTCTGAGAATTGCTCTGATTATCCCTGTGACCTCTTTGCTAAGACTCTCCAGAGAGCCGTCCTCAAAACCAACACACATCTTGACATATCTCCCTCATTGATCGCAGTGTCTCCAGGAACGGCATTCAAGGAGCCAGGAACTTTTCTCCCTACACTGTCCATTGAGTTGTCCTCAAAACCAATATACATCCAGCTATATCTCCCACATGGAAAGTGCCAGGAGGGAGAAGTGGCGATTATGTTTAGACTTTCTCGGAACTGCTTCAAATCAACTAGATATCTTTGTGCTGTAAATCTCCCAACAGCCAAACGCAAAAGCAGCAAACATCTCGCTGTATGTCCCACATCCAAAGTGCCAAGAGAGAGCTTGCTCTCCCTCTCTTTGAGTACTGTTTTCGCTGTGCCGGTTACCTCTTTGCTAACATTCTCTTCAGCGCTGCAGGGAAACCAGGAACCACGTGGAGAAGGCACCCACACTGAAAGTGCCTGGAGGGAACATTGGGGCTTCTTCTCAGTGTCTCTGACATAGGGTTTCACTGTCCCGGGAAAGTCTCTGCTAACACCCTGCAGAGCGCTGTGCCCAATCTACAGAAACGTCTTGCGGTATCTCCTACAGGGAAAGTGCCAGGAGGGAACTGTCCATCTTGTTCTCAGTGTCTCTGAGAATTGCTCTGATTATCCCTGTGACCTCTTTGCTAAGACTCTCCAGAGAGCCGTCCTCAAAACCAACACACATCTTGACATATCTCCCTCATTGATCGCAGTGTCTCCAGGAACGGCATTCAAGGAGCCAGGAACTTTTCTCCCTACACTGTCCATTGAGTTGTCCTCAAAACCAATATACATCCTGCTATATCTCCCACATGGAAAGTGCCAGGAGGGAGAAGTGGCGATTATGTTTAGACTTTCTCGGAACTGCTTCAAATCAACTAGATATCTTTGTGCTGTAAATCTCCCAACAGCCAAACGCAAAAGCAGCAAACATCTCGCTGTATGTCCCACATCCAAAGTGCCAAGAGAGAGCTTGCTCTCCCTGTCTTTGAGTACTGTTTTCACTGTCCCGGTTACCTCTTTGCTAACATTCTCTTCAGCGCTGCAGGGAAACCAGGAACCACGTGGAGAAGGCACCCACACTGAAAGTGCCTGGAGGGAACATTGGGGCTTCTTCTCAGTGTCTCTGACATAGGGTTTCACTGTCCCGGGAAAGTCTCTGCTAACACCCTGCAGAGCGCTGTGCCCAATCTACAGAAACGTCTTGCGGTATCTCCTACAGGGAAAGTGCCAGGAGGGAACTGTCCATCTTGTTCTCAGTGTCTCTAAGAATTGCTCTGATTATCCCTGTGACCTCTTTGCTAAGACTCTCCAGAGAGCCGTCCTCAAAACCAACACACATCTTGACATATCTCCCTCATTGATCGCAGTGTCTCCAGGAACGGCATTCAAGGAGCCAGGAACTTTTCTCCCTACACTGTCCATTGAGTTGTCCTCAAAACCAATATACATCCTGCTATATCTCCCACATGGAAAGTGCCAGGAGGGAGAAGTGGCGATTATGTTTAGACTTTCTCGGAACTGCTTCAAATCAACTAGATATCTTTGTGCTGTAAATCTCCCAACAGCCAAACGCAAAAGCAGCAAACATCTCGCTGTATGTCCCACATCCAAAGTGCCAAGAGAGAGCTTGCTCTCCCTGTCTTTGAGTACTGTTTTCGCTGTGCCGGTTACCTCTTTGCTAACATTCTCTTCAGCGCTGCAGGGAAACCAGGAACCACGTGGAGAAGGCACCCACACTGAAAGTGCCTGGAGGGAACATTGGGGCTTCTTCTCAGTGTCTCTGACATAGGGTTTCACTGTCCCGGGAAAGTCTCTGCTAACACCCTGCAGAGCGCTGTGCCCAATCTACAGAAACGTCTTGCGGTATCTCCTACAGGGAAAGTGCCAGGAGGGAATTGTCGAGCTTGTTCTCAGTGTCTCTGAGAATTGCTCTGATTATCCCTGTGACCTCTTTGCTAAGACTCTCCAGAGAGCCGTCCTCAAAACAAACACACATCTTGACATATCTCCCACATTGATCGCAGTGTCTCCAGGAACGGCATTCAAGGAGCCAGGAACTTTTCTCCCTACACTGTCCATTGAGTTGTCCTCAAAACCAATATACATCCTGCTATATCTCCCACATGGAAAGTGCCAGGAGGGAGAAGTGGCGATTATGTTTAGACTTTCTCGGAACTGCTTCAAATCAACTAGATATCTTTGTGCTGTAAATCTCCCAACAGCCAAACGCAAAAGCAGCAAACATCTCGCTGTATGTCCCACATCCAAAGTGCCAAGAGAGAGCTTGCTCTCCCTGTCTTTGAGTACTGTTTTCGCTGTGCCGGTTACCTCTTTGCTAACATTCTCTTCAGCGCTGCAGGGAAACCAGGAACCACGTGGAGAAGGCACCCACACTGAAAGTGCCTGGAGGGAACATTGGGGCTTCTTCTCAGTGTCTCTGACATAGGGTTTCACTGTCCCGGGAAAGTCTCTGCTAACACCCTGCAGAGCGCTGTGCCCAATCTACAGAAACGTCTTGCGGTATCTCCTACAGGGAAAGTGCCAGGAGGGAACTGTCCATCTTGTTCTCAGTGTCTCTGAGAATTGCTCTGATTATCCCTGTGACCTCTTTGCTAAGACTCTCCAGAGAGCCGTCCTCAAAACCAACACACATCTTGACATATCTCCCTCATTGATCGCAGTGTCTCCAGGAACGGCATTCAAGGAGCCAGGAACTTTTCTCCCTACACTGTCCATTGAGTTGTCCTCAAAACCAATATACATCCTGCTATATCTCCCACATGGAAAGTGCCAGGAGGGAGAAGTGGCGATTATGTTTAGACTTTCTCGGAACTGCTTCAAATCAACTAGATATCTTTGTGCTGTAAATCTCCCAACAGCCAAACGCAAAAGCAGCAAACATCTCGCTGTATGTCCCACATCCAAAGTGCCAAGAGAGAGCTTGCTCTCCCTGTCTTTGAGTACTGTTTTCACTGTCCCGGTTACCTCTTTGCTAACATTCTCTTCAGCGCTGCAGGGAAACCAGGAACCACGTGGAGAAGGCACCCACACTGAAAGTGCCTGGAGGGAACATTGGGGCTTCTTCTCAGTGTCTCTGACATAGGGTTTCACTGTCCCGGGAAAGTCTCTGCTAACACCCTGCAGAGCGCTGTGCCCAATCTACAGAAACGTCTTGCGGTGTCTCCTACAGGGAAAGTGCCAGGAGGGAACTGTCCATCTTGTTCTCAGTGTCTCTGAGAATTGCTCTGATTATCCCTGTGACCTCTTTGCTAAGACTCTCCAGAGAGCCGTCCTCAAAACCAACACACATCTTGACATATCTCCCTCATTGATCGCAGTGTCTCCAGGAACGGCATTCAAGGAGCCAGGAACTTTTCTCCCTACACTGTCCATTGAGTTGTCCTCAAAACCAATATACATCCTGCTATATCTCCCACATGGAAAGTGCCAGGAGGGAGAAGTGGCGATTATGTTTAGACTTTCTCGGAACTGCTTCAAATCAACTAGATATCTTTGTGCTGTAAATCTCCCAACAGCCAAACGCAAAAGCAGCAAACATCTCGCTGTATGTCCCACATCCAAAGTGCCAAGAGAGAGCTTGCTCTCCCTGTCTTTGAGTACTGTTTTCGCTGTGCCGGTTACCTCTTTGCTAACATTCTCTTCAGCGCTGCAGGGAAACCAGGAACCACGTGGAGAAGGCACCCACACTGAAAGTGCCTGGAGGGAACATTGGGGCTTCTTCTCAGTGTCTCTGACATAGGGTTTCACTGTCCCGGGAAAGTCTCTGCTAACACCCTGCAGAGCGCTGTGCCCAATCTACAGAAACGTCTTGCGGTATCTCCTACAGGGAAAGTGCCAGGAGGGAATTGTCGAGCTTGTTCTCAGTGTCTCTGAGAATTGCTCTGATTATCCCTGTGACCTCTTTGCTAAGACTCTCCAGAGAGCCGTCCTCAAAACAAACACACATCTTGACATATCTCCCACATTGATCGCAGTGTCTCCAGGAACGGCATTCAAGGAGCCAGGAACTTTTCTCCCTACACTGTCCATTGAGTTGTCCTCAAAACCAATATACATCCTGCTATATCTCCCACATGGAAAGTGCCAGGAGGGAGAAGTGGCGATTATGTTTAGACTTTCTCGGAACTGCTTCAAATCAACTAGATATCTTTGTGCTGTAAATCTCCCAACAGCCAAACGCAAAAGCAGCAAACATCTCGCTGTATGTCCCACATCCAAAGTGCCAAGAGAGAGCTTGCTCTCCCTGTCTTTGAGTACTGTTTTCGCTGTGCCGGTTACCTCTTTGCTAACATTCTCTTCAGCGCTGCAGGGAAACCAGGAACCACGTGGAGAAGGCACCCACACTGAAAGTGCCTGGAGGGAACATTGGGGCTTCTTCTCAGTGTCTCTGACATAGGGTTTCACTGTCCCGGGAAAGTCTCTGCTAACACCCTGCAGAGCGCTGTGCCCAATCTACAGAAACGTCTTGCGGTATCTCCTACAGGGAAAGTGCCAGGAGGGAACTGTCCATCTTGTTCTCAGTGTCTCTGAGAATTGCTCTGATTATCCCTGTGACCTCTTTGCTAAGACTCTCCAGAGAGCCGTCCTCAAAACAAACACACATCTTGACATATCTCCCACATTGATCGCAGTGTCTCCCGGAACGGCATTCAAGGAGCCAGGAACTTTTCTCCCTACACTGTCCATTGAGTTGTCCTCAAAACCAATATACATCCTGCTATATCTCCCACATGGAAAGTGCCAGGAGGGAGAAGTGGCGATTATGTTTAGACTTTCTCGGAACTGCTTCAAATCAACTAGATATCTTTGTGCTGTAAATCTCCCAACAGCCAAACGCAAAAGCAGCAAACATCTCGCTGTATGTCCCACATCCAAAGTGCCAAGAGAGAGCTTGCTCTCCCTGTCTTTGAGTACTGTTTTCGCTGTGCCGGTTACCTCTTTGCTAACATTCTCTTCAGCGCTGCAGGGAAACCAGGAACCACGTGGAGAAGGCACCCACACTGAAAGTGCCTGGAGGGAACATTGGGGCTTCTTCTCAGTGTCTCTGACATAGGGTTTCACTGTCCCGGGAAAGTCTCTGCTAACACCCTGCAGAGCGCTGTGCCCAATCTACAGAAACGTCTTGCGGTATCTCCTACAGGGAAAGTGCCAGGAGGGAACTGTCCATCTTGTTCTCAGTGTCTCTGAGAATTGCTCTGATTATCCCTGTGACCTCTTTGCTAAGACTCTCCAGAGAGCCGTCCTCAAAACCAACACACATCTTGACATATCTCCCTCATTGATCGCAGTGTCTCCAGGAACGGCATTCAAGGAGCCAGGAACTTTTCTCCCTACACTGTCCATTGAGTTGTCCTCAAAACCAATATACATCCTGCTATATCTCCCACATGGAAAGTGCCAGGAGGGAGAAGTGGCGATTATGTTTAGACTTTCTCGGAACTGCTTCAAATCAACTAGATATCTTTGTGCTGTAAATCTCCCAACAGCCAAACGCAAAAGCAGCAAACATCTCGCTGTATGTCCCACATCCAAAGTGCCAAGAGAGAGCTTGCTCTCCCTGTCTTTGAGTACTGTTTTCGCTGTGCCGGTTACCTCTTTGCTAACATTCTCTTCAGCGCTGCAGGGAAACCAGGAACCACGTGGAGAAGGCACCCACACTGAAAGTGCCTGGAGGGAACATTGGGGCTTCTTCTCAGTGTCTCTGACATAGGGTTTCACTGTCCCGGGAAAGTCTCTGCTAACACCCTGCAGAGCGCTGTGCCCAATCTACAGAAACGTCTTGCGGTATCTCCTACAGGGAAAGTGCCAGGAGGGAACTGTCCATCTTGTTCTCAGTGTCTCTGAGAATTGCTCTGATTATCCCTGTGACCTCTTTGCTAAGACTCTCCAGAGAGCCGTCCTCAAAACCAACACACATCTTGACATATCTCCCTCATTGATCGCAGTGTCTCCAGGAACGGCATTCAAGGAGCCAGGAACTTTTCTCCCTACACTGTCCATTGAGTTGTCCTCAAAACCAATATACATCCTGCTATATCTCCCACATGGAAAGTGCCAGGAGGGAGAAGTGGCGATTATGTTTAGACTTTCTCGGAACTGCTTCAAATCAACTAGATATCTTTGTGCTGTAAATCTCCCAACAGCCAAACGCAAAAGCAGCAAACATCTCGCTGTATGTCCCACATCCAAAGTGCCAAGAGAGAGCTTGCTCTCCCTGTCTTTGAGTACTGTTTTCGCTGTGCCGGTTACCTCTTTGCTAACATTCTCTTCAGCGCTGCAGGGAAACCAGGAACCACGTGGAGAAGGCACCCACACTGAAAGTGCCTGGAGGGAACATTGGGGCTTCTTCTCAGTGTCTCTGACATAGGGTTTCACTGTCCCGGGAAAGTCTCTGCTAACACCCTGCAGAGCGCTGTGCCCAATCTACAGAAACGTCTTGCGGTATCTCCTACAGGGAAAGTGCCAGGAGGGAACTGTCCATCTTGTTCTCAGTGTCTCTGAGAATTGCTCTGATTATCCCTGTGACCTCTTTGCTAAGACTCTCCAGAGAGCCGTCCTCAAAACCAACACACATCTTGACATATCTCCCTCATTGATCGCAGTGTCTCCAGGAACGGCATTCAAGGAGCCAGGAACTTTTCTCCCTACACTGTCCATTGAGTTGTCCTCAAAACCAATATACATCCTGCTATATCTCCCACATGGAAAGTGCCAGGAGGGAGAAGTGGCGATTATGTTTAGACTTTCTCGGAACTGCTTCAAATCAACTAGATATCTTTGTGCTGTAAATCTCCCAACAGCCAAACGCAAAAGCAGCAAACATCTCGCTGTATGTCCCACATCCAAAGTGCCAAGAGAGAGCTTGCTCTCCCTGTCTTTGAGTACTGTTTTCGCTGTGCCGGTTACCTCTTTGCTAACATTCTCTTCAGCGCTGCAGGGAAACCAGGAACCACGTGGAGAAGGCACCCACACTGAAAGTGCCTGGAGGGAACATTGGGGCTTCTTCTCAGTGTCTCTGACATAGGGTTTCACTGTCCCGGGAAAGTCTCTGCTAACACCCTGCAGAGCGCTGTGCCCAATCTACAGAAACGTCTTGCGGTATCTCCTACAGGGAAAGTGCCAGGAGGGAACTGTCCATCTTGTTCTCAGTGTCTCTGAGAATTGCTCTGATTATCCCTGTGACCTCTTTGCTAAGACTCTCCAGAGAGCCGTCCTCAAAACCAACACACATCTTGACATATCTCCCTCATTGATCGCAGTGTCTCCAGGAACGGCATTCAAGGAGCCAGGAACTTTTCTCCCTACACTGTCCATTGAGTTGTCCTCAAAACCAATATACATCCTGCTATATCTCCCACATGGAAAGTGCCAGGAGGGAGAAGTGGCGATTATGTTTAGACTTTCTCGGAACTGCTTCAAATCAACTAGATATCTTTGTGCTGTAAATCTCCCAACAGCCAAACGCAAAAGCAGCAAACATCTCGCTGTATGTCCCACATCCAAAGTGCCAAGAGAGAGCTTGCTCTCCCTGTCTTTGAGTACTGTTTTCGCTGTGCCGGTTACCTCTTTGCTAACATTCTCTTCAGCGCTGCAGGGAAACCAGGAACCACGTGGAGAAGGCACCCACACTGAAAGTGCCTGGAGGGAACATTGGGGCTTCTTCTCAGTGTCTCTGACATAGGGTTTCACTGTCCCGGGAAAGTCTCTGCTAACACCCTGCAGAGCGCTGTGCCCAATCTACAGAAACGTCTTGCGGTATCTCCTACAGGGAAAGTGCCAGGAGGGAACTGTCCATCTTGTTCTCAGTGTCTCTGAGAATTGCTCTGATTATCCCTGTGACCTCTTTGCTAAGACTCTCCAGAGAGCCGTCCTCAAAACCAACACACATCTTGACATATCTCCCTCATTGATCGCAGTGTCTCCAGGAACGGCATTCAAGGAGCCAGGAACTTTTCTCCCTACACTGTCCATTGAGTTGTCCTCAAAACCAATATACATCCTGCTATATCTCCCACATGGAAAGTGCCAGGAGGGAGAAGTGGCGATTATGTTTAGACTTTCTCGGAACTGCTTCAAATCAACTAGATATCTTTGTGCTGTAAATCTCCCAACAGCCAAACGCAAAAGCAGCAAACATCTCGCTGTATGTCCCACATCCAAAGTGCCAAGAGAGAGCTTGCTCTCCCTGTCTTTGAGTACTGTTTTCGCTGTGCCGGTTACCTCTTTGCTAACATTCTCTTCAGCGCTGCAGGGAAACCAGGAACCACGTGGAGAAGGCACCCACACTGAAAGTGCCTGGAGGGAACATTGGGGCTTCTTCTCAGTGTCTCTGACATAGGGTTTCACTGTCCCGGGAAAGTCTCTGCTAACACCCTGCAGAGCGCTGTGCCCAATCTACAGAAACGTCTTGCGGTATCTCCTACAGGGAAAGTGCCAGGAGGGAACTGTCCATCTTGTTCTCAGTGTCTCTGAGAATTGCTCTGATTATCCCTGTGACCTCTTTGCTAAGACTCTCCAGAGAGCCGTCCTCAAAACCAACACACATCTTGACATATCTCCCACATTGATCGCAGTGTCTCCAGGAACGGCATTCAAGGAGCCAGGAACTTTTCTCCCTACACTGTCCATTGAGTTGTCCTCAAAACCAATATACATCCTGCTATATCTCCCACATGGAAAGTGCCAGGAGGGAGAAGTGGCGATTATGTTTAGACTTTCTCGGAACTGCTTCAAATCAACTAGATATCTTTGTGCTGTAAATCTCCCAACAGCCAAACGCAAAAGCAGCAAACATCTCGCTGTATGTCCCACATCCAAAGTGCCAAGAGAGAGCTTGCTCTCCCTGTCTTTGAGTACTGTTTTCGCTGTGCCGGTTACCTCTTTGCTAACATTCTCTTCAGCGCTGCAGGGAAACCAGGAACCACGTGGAGAAGGCACCCACACTGAAAGTGCCTGGAGGGAACATTGGGGCTTCTTCTCAGTGTCTCTGACATAGGGTTTCACTGTCCCGGGAAAGTCTCTGCTAACACCCTGCAGAGAGCTGTGCCCAATCTACAGAAACGTCTTGCGGTATCTCCTACAGGGAAAGTGCCAGGAGGGAACTGTCCATCTTGTTCTCAGTGTCTCTGAGAATTGCTCTGATTATCCCTGTGACCTCTTTGCTAAGACTCTCCAGAGAGCCGTCCTCAAAACCAACACACATCTTGACATATCTCCCTCATTGATCGCAGTGTCTCCAGGAACGGCATTCAAGGAGCCAGGAACTTTTCTCCCTACACTGTCCATTGAGTTGTCCTCAAAACCAATATACATCCTGCTATATCTCCCACATGGAAAGTGCCAGGAGGGAGAAGTGGCGATTATGTTTAGACTTTCTCGGAACTGCTTCAAATCAACTAGATATCTTTGTGCTGTAAATCTCCCAACAGCCAAACGCAAAAGCAGCAAACATCTCGCTGTATGTCCCACATCCAAAGTGCCAAGAGAGAGCTTGCTCTCCCTGTCTTTGAGTACTGTTTTCGCTGTGCCGGTTACCTCTTTGCTAACATTCTCTTCAGCGCTGCAGGGAAACCAGGAACCACGTGGAGAAGGCACCCACACTGAAAGTGCCTGGAGGGAACATTGGGGCTTCTTCTCAGTGTCTCTGACATAGGGTTTCACTGTCCCGGGAAAGTCTCTGCTAACACCCTGCAGAGCGCTGTGCCCAATCTACAGAAACGTCTTGCGGTATCTCCTACAGGGAAAGTGCCAGGAGGGAATTGTCGAGCTTGTTCTCAGTGTCTCTGAGAATTGCTCTGATTATCCCTGTGACCTCTTTGCTAAGACTCTCCAGAGAGCCGTCCTCAAAACCAACACACATCTTGACATATCTCCCACATTGATCGCAGTGTCTCCAGGAACGGCATTCAAGGAGCCAGGAACTTTTCTCCCTACACTGTCCATTGAGTTGTCCTCAAAACCAATATACATCCTGCTATATCTCCCACATGGAAAGTGCCAGGAGGGAGAAGTGGCGATTATGTTTAGACTTTCTCGGAACTGCTTCAAATCAACTAGATATCTTTGTGCTGTAAATCTCCCAACAGCCAAACGCAAAAGCAGCAAACATCTCGCTGTATGTCCCACATCCAAAGTGCCAAGAGAGAGCTTGCTCTCCCTCTCTTTGAGTACTGTTTTCGCTGTGCCGGTTACCTCTTTGCTAACATTCTCTTCAGCGCTGCAGGGAAACCAGGAACCACGTGGAGAAGGCACCCACACTGAAAGTGCCTGGAGGGAACATTGGGGCTTCTTCTCAGTGTCTCTGACATAGGGTTTCACTGTCCCGGGAAAGTCTCTGCTAACACCCTGCAGAGCGCTGTGCCCAATCTACAGAAACGTCTTGCGGTATCTCCTACAGGGAAAGTGCCAGGAGGGAACTGTCCATCTTGTTCTCAGTGTCTCTGAGAATTGCTCTGATTATCCCTGTGACCTCTTTGCTAAGACTCTCCAGAGAGCCGTCCTCAAAACCAACACACATCTTGACATATCTCCCACATTGATCGCAGTGTCTCCAGGAACGGCATTCAAGGAGCCAGGAACTTTTCTCCCTACACTGTCCATTGAGTTGTCCTCAAAACCAATATACATCCTGCTATATCTCCCACATGGAAAGTGCCAGGAGGGAGAAGTGGCGATTATGTTTAGACTTTCTCGGAACTGCTTCAAATCAACTAGATATCTTTGTGCTGTAAATCTCCCAACAGCCAAACGCAAAAGCAGCAAACATCTCGCTGTATGTCCCACATCCAAAGTGCCAAGAGAGAGCTTGCTCTCCCTGTCTTTGAGTACTGTTTTCGCTGTGCCGGTTACCTCTTTGCTAACATTCTCTTCAGCGCTGCAGGGAAACCAGGAACCACGTGGAGAAGGCACCCACACTGAAAGTGCCTGGAGGGAACATTGGGGCTTCTTCTCAGTGTCTCTGACATAGGGTTTCACTGTCCCGGGAAAGTCTCTGCTAACACCCTGCAGAGCGCTGTGCCCAATCTACAGAAACGTCTTGCGGTATCTCCTACAGGGAAAGTGCCAGGAGGGAATTGTCGAGCTTGTTCTCAGTGTCTCTGAGAATTGCTCTGATTATCCCTGTGACCTCTTTGCTAAGACTCTCCAGAGAGCCGTCCTCAAAACCAACACACATCTTGACATATCTCCCTCATTGATCGCAGTGTCTCCAGGAACGGCATTCAAGGAGCCAGGAACTTTTCTCCCTACACTGTCCATTGAGTTGTCCTCAAAACCAATATACATCCTGCTATATCTCCCACATGGAAAGTGCCAGGAGGGAGAAGTGGAGATTATGTTTAGACTTCCTCGGAACTGCTTCAAATCAACTAGATAACTTTGTGCTGTAAATCTCCCAACAGCCAAACGCAAAAGCAGCAAACATCTCGCTGTATGTCCCACATCCAAAGTGCCAAGAGAGAGCTTGCTCTCCCTGTCTTTGAGTACTGTTTTCGCTGTGCCGGTTACCTCTTTGCTAACATTCTCTTCAGCGCTGCAGGGAAACCAGGAACCACGTGGAGAAGGCACCCACACTGAAAGTGCCTGGAGGGAACATTGGGGCTTCTTCTCAGTGTCTCTGACATAGGGTTTCACTGTCCCGGGAAAGTCTCTGCTAACACCCTGCAGAGCGCTGTGCCCAATCTACAGAAACGTCTTGCGGTATCTCCTACAGGGAAAGTGCCAGGAGGGAATTGTCGAGCTTGTTCTCAGTGTCTCTGAGAATTGCTCTGATTATCCCTGTGACCTCTTTGCTAAGACTCTCCAGAGAGCCGTCCTCAAAACCAACACACATCTTGACATATCTCCCTCATTGATCGCAGTGTCTCCAGGAACGGCATTCAAGGAGCCAGGAACTTTTCTCCCTACACTGTCCATTGAGTTGTCCTCAAAACCAATATACATCCTGCTATATCTCCCACATGGAAAGTGCCAGGAGGGAGAAGTGGAGATTATGTTTAGACTTTCTCGGAACTGCTTCAAATCAACTAGATATCTTTGTGCTGTAAATCTCCCAACAGCCAAACGCAAAAGCAGCAAACATCTCGCTGTATGTCCCACATCCAAAGTGCCAAGAGAGAGCTTGCTCTCCCTGTCTTTGAGTACTGTTTTCGCTGTGCCGGTTACCTCTTTGCTAACATTCTCTTCAGCGCTGCAGGGAAACCAGGAACCACGTGGAGAAGGCACCCACACTGAAAGTGCCTGGAGGGAACATTGGGGCTTCTTCTCAGTGTCTCTGACATAGGGTTTCACTGTCCCGGGAAAGTCTCTGCTAACACCCTGAAGAGCGCTGTGCCCAATCTACAGAAACGTCTTGCGGTATCTCCTACAGGGAAAGTGCCAGGAGGGAACTGTCCATCTTGTTCTCAGTGTCTCTGAGAATTGCTCTGATTATCCCTGTGACCTCTTTGCTAAGACTCTCCAGAGAGCCGTCCTCAAAACAAACACACATCTTGACATATCGCCCACATTGATCGCAGTGTCTCCAGGAACGGCATTCAAGGAGCCAGGAACTTTTCTCCCTACACTGTCCATTGAGTTGTCCTCAAAACCAATATACATCCTGCTATATCTCCCACATGGAAAGTGCCAGGAGGGAGAAGTGGCGATTATGTTTAGACTTTCTCGGAACTGCTTCAAATCAACTAGATATCTTTGTGCTGTAAATCTCCCAACAGCCAAACGCAAAAGCAGCAAACATCTCGCTGTATGTCCCACATCCAAAGTGCCAAGAGAGAGCTTGCTCTCCCTGTCTTTGAGTACTGTTTTCGCTGTGCCGGTTACCTCTTTGCTAACATTCTCTTCAGCGCTGCAGGGAAACCAGGAACCACGTGGAGAAGGCACCCACACTGAAAGTGCCTGGAGGGAACATTGGGGCTTCTTCTCAGTGTCTCTGACATAGGGTTTCACTGTCCCGGGAAAGTCTCTGCTAACACCCTGCAGAGCGCTGTGCCCAATCTACAGAAACGTCTTGCGGTATCTCCTACAGGGAAAGTGCCAGGAGGGAATTGTCGAGCTTGTTCTCAGTGTCTCTGAGAATTGCTCTGATTATCCCTGTGACCTCTTTGCTAAGACTCTCCAGAGAGCCGTCCTCAAAACCAACACACATCTTGACATATCTCCCTCATTGATCGCAGTGTCTCCAGGAACGGCATTCAAGGAGCCAGGAACTTTTCTCCCTACACTGTCCATTGAGTTGTCCTCAAAACCAATATACATCCTGCTATATCTCCCACATGGAAAGTGCCAGGAGGGAGAAGTGGCGATTATGTTTAGACTTCCTCGGAACTGCTTCAAATCAACTAGATATCTTTGTGCTGTAAATCTCCCAACAGCCAAACGCAAAAGCAGCAAACATCTCGCTGTATGTCCCACATCCAAAGTGCCAAGAGAGAGCTTGCTCTCCCTGTCTTTGAGTACTGTTTTCGCTGTGCCGGTTACCTCTTTGCTAACATTCTCTTCAGCGCTGCAGGGAAACCAGGAACCACGTGGAGAAGGCACCCACACTGAAAGTGCCTGGAGGGAACATTGGGGCTTCTTCTCAGTGTCTCTGACATAGGGTTTCACTGTCCCGGGAAAGTCTCTGCTAACACCCTGCAGAGCGCTGTGCCCAATCTACAGAAACGTCTTGCGGTATCTCCTACAGGGAAAGTGCCAGGAGGGAACTGTCCATCTTGTTCTCAGTGTCTCTGAGAATTGCTCTGATTATCCCTGTGACCTCTTTGCTAAGACTCTCCAGAGAGCCGTCCTCAAAACAAACACACATCTTGACATATCTCCCACATTGATCGCAGTGTCTCCAGGAACGGCATTCAAGGAGCCAGGAACTTTTCTCCCTACACTGTCCATTGAGTTGTCCTCAAAACCAATATACATCCTGCTATATCTCCCACATGGAAAGTGCCAGGAGGGAGAAGTGGCGATTATGTTTAGACTTTCTCGGAACTGCTTCAAATCAACTAGATATCTTTGTGCTGTAAATCTCCCAACAGCCAAACGCAAAAGCAGCAAACATCTCGCTGTATGTCCCACATCCAAAGTGCCAAGAGAGAGCTTGCTCTCCCTCTCTTTGAGTACTGTTTTCGCTGTGCCGGTTACCTCTTTGCTAACATTCTCTTCAGCGCTGCAGGGAAACCAGGAACCACGTGGAGAAGGCACCCACACTGAAAGTGCCTGGAGGGAACATTGGGGCTTCTTCTCAGTGTCTCTGACATAGGGTTTCACTGTCCCGGGAAAGTCTCTGCTAACACCCTGCAGAGCGCTGTGCCCAATCTACAGAAACGTCTTGCGGTATCTCCTACAGGGAAAGTGCCAGGAGGGAACTGTCCATCTTGTTCTCAGTGTCTCTGAGAATTGCTCTGATTATCCCTGTGACCTCTTTGCTAAGACTCTCCAGAGAGCCGTCCTCAAAACAAACACACATCTTGACATATCTCCCACATTGATCGCAGTGTCTCCAGGAACGGCATTCAAGGAGCCAGGAACTTTTCTCCCTACACTGTCCATTGAGTTGTCCTCAAAACCAATATACATCCTGCTATATCTCCCACATGGAAAGTGCCAGGAGGGAGAAGTGGCGATTATGTTTAGACTTTCTCGGAACTGCTTCAAATCAACTAGATATCTTTGTGCTGTAAATCTCCCAACAGCCAAACGCAAAAGCAGCAAACATCTCGCTGTATGTCCCACATCCAAAGTGCCAAGAGAGAGCTTGCTCTCCCTGTCTTTGAGTACTGTTTTCGCTGTGCCGGTTACCTCTTTGCTAACATTCTCTTCAGCGCTGCAGGGAAACCAGGAACCACGTGGAGAAGGCACCCACACTGAAAGTGCCTGGAGGGAACATTGGGGCTTCTTCTCAGTGTCTCTGACATAGGGTTTCACTGTCCCGGGAAAGTCTCTGCTAACACCCTGCAGAGCGCTGTGCCCAATCTACAGAAACGTCTTGCGGTATCTCCTACAGGGAAAGTGCCAGGAGGGAACTGTCCATCTTGTTCTCAGTGTCTCTGAGAATTGCTCTGATTATCCCTGTGACCTCTTTGCTAAGACTCTCCAGAGAGCCGTCCTCAAAACCAACACACATCTTGACATATCTCCCACATTGATCGCAGTGTCTCCAGGAACGGCATTCAAGGAGCCAGGAACTTTTCTCCCTACACTGTCCATTGAGTTGTCCTCAAAACCAATATACATCCTGCTATATCTCCCACATGGAAAGTGCCAGGAGGGAGAAGTGGCGATTATGTTTAGACTTTCTCGGAACTGCTTCAAATCAACTAGATATCTTTGTGCTGTAAATCTCCCAACAGCCAAACGCAAAAGCAGCAAACATCTCGCTGTATGTCCCACATCCAAAGTGCCAAGAGAGAGCTTGCTCTCCCTGTCTTTGAGTACTGTTTTCGCTGTGCCGGTTACCTCTTTGCTAACATTCTCTTCAGCGCTGCAGGGAAACCAGGAACCACGTGGAGAAGGCACCCACACTGAAAGTGCCTGGAGGGAACATTGGGGCTTCTTCTCAGTGTCTCTGACATAGGGTTTCACTGTCCCGGGAAAGTCTCTGCTAACACCCTGCAGAGAGCTGTGCCCAATCTACAGAAACGTCTTGCGGTATCTCCTACAGGGAAAGTGCCAGGAGGGAACTGTCCATCTTGTTCTCAGTGTCTCTGAGAATTGCTCTGATTATCCCTGTGACCTCTTTGCTAAGACTCTCCAGAGAGCCGTCCTCAAAACCAACACACATCTTGACATATCTCCCTCATTGATCGCAGTGTCTCCAGGAACGGCATTCAAGGAGCCAGGAACTTTTCTCCCTACACTGTCCATTGAGTTGTCCTCAAAACCAATATACATCCTGCTATATCTCCCACATGGAAAGTGCCAGGAGGGAGAAGTGGCGATTATGTTTAGACTTTCTCGGAACTGCTTCAAATCAACTAGATATCTTTGTGCTGTAAATCTCCCAACAGCCAAACGCAAAAGCAGCAAACATCTCGCTGTATGTCCCACATCCAAAGTGCCAAGAGAGAGCTTGCTCTCCCTGTCTTTGAGTACTGTTTTCGCTGTGCCGGTTACCTCTTTGCTAACATTCTCTTCAGCGCTGCAGGGAAACCAGGAACCACGTGGAGAAGGCACCCACACTGAAAGTGCCTGGAGGGAACATTGGGGCTTCTTCTCAGTGTCTCTGACATAGGGTTTCACTGTCCCGGGAAAGTCTCTGCTAACACCCTGCAGAGCGCTGTGCCCAATCTACAGAAACGTCTTGCGGTATCTCCTACAGGGAAAGTGCCAGGAGGGAATTGTCGAGCTTGTTCTCAGTGTCTCTGAGAATTGCTCTGATTATCCCTGTGACCTCTTTGCTAAGACTCTCCAGAGAGCCGTCCTCAAAACCAACACACATCTTGACATATCTCCCACATTGATCGCAGTGTCTCCAGGAACGGCATTCAAGGAGCCAGGAACTTTTCTCCCTACACTGTCCATTGAGTTGTCCTCAAAACCAATATACATCCTGCTATATCTCCCACATGGAAAGTGCCAGGAGGGAGAAGTGGCGATTATGTTTAGACTTTCTCGGAACTGCTTCAAATCAACTAGATATCTTTGTGCTGTAAATCTCCCAACAGCCAAACGCAAAAGCAGCAAACATCTCGCTGTATGTCCCACATCCAAAGTGCCAAGAGAGAGCTTGCTCTCCCTCTCTTTGAGTACTGTTTTCGCTGTGCCGGTTACCTCTTTGCTAACATTCTCTTCAGCGCTGCAGGGAAACCAGGAACCACGTGGAGAAGGCACCCACACTGAAAGTGCCTGGAGGGAACATTGGGGCTTCTTCTCAGTGTCTCTGACATAGGGTTTCACTGTCCCGGGAAAGTCTCTGCTAACACCCTGCAGAGCGCTGTGCCCAATCTACAGAAACGTCTTGCGGTATCTCCTACAGGGAAAGTGCCAGGAGGGAACTGTCCATCTTGTTCTCAGTGTCTCTGAGAATTGCTCTGATTATCCCTGTGACCTCTTTGCTAAGACTCTCCAGAGAGCCGTCCTCAAAACCAACACACATCTTGACATATCTCCCACATTGATCGCAGTGTCTCCAGGAACGGCATTCAAGGAGCCAGGAACTTTTCTCCCTACACTGTCCATTGAGTTGTCCTCAAAACCAATATACATCCTGCTATATCTCCCACATGGAAAGTGCCAGGAGGGAGAAGTGGCGATTATGTTTAGACTTTCTCGGAACTGCTTCAAATCAACTAGATATCTTTGTGCTGTAAATCTCCCAACAGCCAAACGCAAAAGCAGCAAACATCTCGCTGTATGTCCCACATCCAAAGTGCCAAGAGAGAGCTTGCTCTCCCTGTCTTTGAGTACTGTTTTCGCTGTGCCGGTTACCTCTTTGCTAACATTCTCTTCAGCGCTGCAGGGAAACCAGGAACCACGTGGAGAAGGCACCCACACTGAAAGTGCCTGGAGGGAACATTGGGGCTTCTTCTCAGTGTCTCTGACATAGGGTTTCACTGTCCCGGGAAAGTCTCTGCTAACACCCTGCAGAGCGCTGTGCCCAATCTACAGAAACGTCTTGCGGTATCTCCTACAGGGAAAGTGCCAGGAGGGAATTGTCGAGCTTGTTCTCAGTGTCTCTGAGAATTGCTCTGATTATCCCTGTGACCTCTTTGCTAAGACTCTCCAGAGAGCCGTCCTCAAAACCAACACACATCTTGACATATCTCCCTCATTGATCGCAGTGTCTCCAGGAACGGCATTCAAGGAGCCAGGAACTTTTCTCCCTACACTGTCCATTGAGTTGTCCTCAAAACCAATATACATCCTGCTATATCTCCCACATGGAAAGTGCCAGGAGGGAGAAGTGGAGATTATGTTTAGACTTCCTCGGAACTGCTTCAAATCAACTAGATAACTTTGTGCTGTAAATCTCCCAACAGCCAAACGCAAAAGCAGCAAACATCTCGCTGTATGTCCCACATCCAAAGTGCCAAGAGAGAGCTTGCTCTCCCTGTCTTTGAGTACTGTTTTCGCTGTGCCGGTTACCTCTTTGCTAACATTCTCTTCAGCGCTGCAGGGAAACCAGGAACCACGTGGAGAAGGCACCCACACTGAAAGTGCCTGGAGGGAACATTGGGGCTTCTTCTCAGTGTCTCTGACATAGGGTTTCACTGTCCCGGGAAAGTCTCTGCTAACACCCTGCAGAGCGCTGTGCCCAATCTACAGAAACGTCTTGCGGTATCTCCTACAGGGAAAGTGCCAGGAGGGAATTGTCGAGCTTGTTCTCAGTGTCTCTGAGAATTGCTCTGATTATCCCTGTGACCTCTTTGCTAAGACTCTCCAGAGAGCCGTCCTCAAAACCAACACACATCTTGACATATCTCCCTCATTGATCGCAGTGTCTCCAGGAACGGCATTCAAGGAGCCAGGAACTTTTCTCCCTACACTGTCCATTGAGTTGTCCTCAAAACCAATATACATCCTGCTATATCTCCCACATGGAAAGTGCCAGGAGGGAGAAGTGGAGATTATGTTTAGACTTTCTCGGAACTGCTTCAAATCAACTAGATATCTTTGTGCTGTAAATCTCCCAACAGCCAAACGCAAAAGCAGCAAACATCTCGCTGTATGTCCCACATCCAAAGTGCCAAGAGAGAGCTTGCTCTCCCTGTCTTTGAGTACTGTTTTCGCTGTGCCGGTTACCTCTTTGCTAACATTCTCTTCAGCGCTGCAGGGAAACCAGGAACCACGTGGAGAAGGCACCCACACTGAAAGTGCCTGGAGGGAACATTGGGGCTTCTTCTCAGTGTCTCTGACATAGGGTTTCACTGTCCCGGGAAAGTCTCTGCTAACACCCTGAAGAGCGCTGTGCCCAATCTACAGAAACGTCTTGCGGTATCTCCTACAGGGAAAGTGCCAGGAGGGAACTGTCCATCTTGTTCTCAGTGTCTCTGAGAATTGCTCTGATTATCCCTGTGACCTCTTTGCTAAGACTCTCCAGAGAGCCGTCCTCAAAACAAACACACATCTTGACATATCGCCCACATTGATCGCAGTGTCTCCAGGAACGGCATTCAAGGAGCCAGGAACTTTTCTCCCTACACTGTCCATTGAGTTGTCCTCAAAACCAATATACATCCTGCTATATCTCCCACATGGAAAGTGCCAGGAGGGAGAAGTGGCGATTATGTTTAGACTTTCTCGGAACTGCTTCAAATCAACTAGATATCTTTGTGCTGTAAATCTCCCAACAGCCAAACGCAAAAGCAGCAAACATCTCGCTGTATGTCCCACATCCAAAGTGCCAAGAGAGAGCTTGCTCTCCCTGTCTTTGAGTACTGTTTTCGCTGTGCCGGTTACCTCTTTGCTAACATTCTCTTCAGCGCTGCAGGGAAACCAGGAACCACGTGGAGAAGGCACCCACACTGAAAGTGCCTGGAGGGAACATTGGGGCTTCTTCTCAGTGTCTCTGACATAGGGTTTCACTGTCCCGGGAAAGTCTCTGCTAACACCCTGCAGAGCGCTGTGCCCAATCTACAGAAACGTCTTGCGGTATCTCCTACAGGGAAAGTGCCAGGAGGGAATTGTCGAGCTTGTTCTCAGTGTCTCTGAGAATTGCTCTGATTATCCCTGTGACCTCTTTGCTAAGACTCTCCAGAGAGCCGTCCTCAAAACCAACACACATCTTGACATATCTCCCTCATTGATCGCAGTGTCTCCAGGAACGGCATTCAAGGAGCCAGGAACTTTTCTCCCTACACTGTCCATTGAGTTGTCCTCAAAACCAATATACATCCTGCTATATCTCCCACATGGAAAGTGCCAGGAGGGAGAAGTGGCGATTATGTTTAGACTTCCTCGGAACTGCTTCAAATCAACTAGATATCTTTGTGCTGTAAATCTCCCAACAGCCAAACGCAAAAGCAGCAAACATCTCGCTGTATGTCCCACATCCAAAGTGCCAAGAGAGAGCTTGCTCTCCCTGTCTTTGAGTACTGTTTTCGCTGTGCCGGTTACCTCTTTGCTAACATTCTCTTCAGCGCTGCAGGGAAACCAGGAACCACGTGGAGAAGGCACCCACACTGAAAGTGCCTGGAGGGAACATTGGGGCTTCTTCTCAGTGTCTCTGACATAGGGTTTCACTGTCCCGGGAAAGTCTCTGCTAACACCCTGCAGAGCGCTGTGCCCAATCTACAGAAACGTCTTGCGGTATCTCCTACAGGGAAAGTGCCAGGAGGGAACTGTCCATCTTGTTCTCAGTGTCTCTGAGAATTGCTCTGATTATCCCTGTGACCTCTTTGCTAAGACTCTCCAGAGAGCCGTCCTCAAAACAAACACACATCTTGACATATCTCCCACATTGATCGCAGTGTCTCCAGGAACGGCATTCAAGGAGCCAGGAACTTTTCTCCCTACACTGTCCATTGAGTTGTCCTCAAAACCAATATACATCCTGCTATATCTCCCACATGGAAAGTGCCAGGAGGGAGAAGTGGCGATTATGTTTAGACTTTCTCGGAACTGCTTCAAATCAACTAGATATCTTTGTGCTGTAAATCTCCCAACAGCCAAACGCAAAAGCAGCAAACATCTCGCTGTATGTCCCACATCCAAAGTGCCAAGAGAGAGCTTGCTCTCCCTCTCTTTGAGTACTGTTTTCGCTGTGCCGGTTACCTCTTTGCTAACATTCTCTTCAGCGCTGCAGGGAAACCAGGAACCACGTGGAGAAGGCACCCACACTGAAAGTGCCTGGAGGGAACATTGGGGCTTCTTCTCAGTGTCTCTGACATAGGGTTTCACTGTCCCGGGAAAGTCTCTGCTAACACCCTGCAGAGCGCTGTGCCCAATCTACAGAAACGTCTTGCGGTATCTCCTACAGGGAAAGTGCCAGGAGGGAACTGTCCATCTTGTTCTCAGTGTCTCTGAGAATTGCTCTGATTATCCCTGTGACCTCTTTGCTAAGACTCTCCAGAGAGCCGTCCTCAAAACAAACACACATCTTGACATATCTCCCACATTGATCGCAGTGTCTCCAGGAACGGCATTCAAGGAGCCAGGAACTTTTCTCCCTACACTGTCCATTGAGTTGTCCTCAAAACCAATATACATCCTGCTATATCTCCCACATGGAAAGTGCCAGGAGGGAGAAGTGGCGATTATGTTTAGACTTTCTCGGAACTGCTTCAAATCAACTAGATATCTTTGTGCTGTAAATCTCCCAACAGCCAAACGCAAAACCAGCAAACATCTCGCTGTATGTCCCACATCCAAAGTGCCAAGAGAGAGCTTGCTCTCCCTGTCTTTGAGTACTGTTTTCACTGTCCCGGTTACCTCTTTGCTAACATTCTCTTCAGCGCTGCAGGGAAACCAGGAACCACGTGGAGAAGGCACCCACACTGAAAGTGCCTGGAGGGAACATTGGGGCTTCTTCTCAGTGTCTCTGACATAGGGTTTCACTGTCCCGGGAAAGTCTCTGCTAACACCCTGCAGAGCGCTGTGCCCAATCTACAGAAACGTCTTGCGGTATCTCCTACAGGGAAAGTGCCAGGAGGGAACTGTCCATCTTGTTCTCAGTGTCTCTGAGAATTGCTCTGATTATCCCTGTGACCTCTTTGCTAAGACTCTCCAGAGAGCCGTCCTCAAAACAAACACACATCTTGACATATCTCCCACATTGATCGCAGTGTCTCCAGGAACGGCATTCAAGGAGCCAGGAACTTTTCTCCCTACACTGTCCATTGAGTTGTCCTCAAAACCAATATACATCCTGCTATATCTCCCACATGGAAAGTGCCAGGAGGGAGAAGTGGGGATTATGTTTAGACTTTCTCGGAACTGCTTCAAATCAACTAGATATCTTTGTGCTGTAAATCTCCCAACAGCCAAACGCAAAAGCAGCAAACATCTCGCTGTATGTCCCACATCCAAAGTGCCAAGAGAGAGCTTGCTCTCCCTCTCTTTGAGTACTGTTTTCGCTGTGCCGGTTACCTCTTTGCTAACATTCTCTTCAGCGCTGCAGGGAAACCAGGAACCACGTGGAGAAGGCACCCACACTGAAAGTGCCTGGAGGGAACATTGGGGCTTCTTCTCAGTGTCTCTGACATAGGGTTTCACTGTCCCGGGAAAGTCTCTGCTAACACCCTGCAGAGCGCTGTGCCCAATCTACAGAAACGTCTTGCGGTATCTCCTACAGGGAAAGTGCCAGGAGGGAACTGTCCATCTTGTTCTCAGTGTCTCTGAGAATTGCTCTGATTATCCCTGTGACCTCTTTGCTAAGACTCTCCAGAGAGCCGTCCTCAAAACAAACACACATCTTGACATATCTCCCACATTGATCGCAGTGTCTCCAGGAACGGCATTCAAGGAGCCAGGAACTTTTCTCCCTACACTGTCCATTGAGTTGTCCTCAAAACCAATATACATCCTGCTATATCTCCCACATGGAAAGTGCCAGGAGGGAGAAGTGGCGATTATGTTTAGACTTTCTCGGAACTGCTTCAAATCAACTAGATATCTTTGTGCTGTAAATCTCCCAACAGCCAAACGCAAAACCAGCAAACATCTCGCTGTATGTCCCACATCCAAAGTGCCAAGAGAGAGCTTGCTCTCCCTGTCTTTGAGTACTGTTTTCACTGTCCCGGTTACCTCTTTGCTAACATTCTCTTCAGCGCTGCAGGGAAACCAGGAACCACGTGGAGAAGGCACCCACACTGAAAGTGCCTGGAGGGAACATTGGGGCTTCTTCTCAGTGTCTCTGACATAGGGTTTCACTGTCCCGGGAAAGTCTCTGCTAACACCCTGCAGAGCGCTGTGCCCAATCTACAGAAACGTCTTGCGGTATCTCCTACAGGGAAAGTGCCAGGAGGGAACTGTCGAGCTTGTTCTCAGTGTCTCTGAGAATTGCTCTGATTATCCCTGTGACCTCTTTGCTAAGACTCTCCAGAGAGCCGTCCTCAAAACCAACACACATCTTGACATATCTCCCTCATTGATCGCAGTGTCTCCAGGAACGGCATTCAAGGAGCCAGGAACTTTTCTCCCTACACTGTCCATTGAGTTGTCCTCAAAACCAATATACATCCTGCTATATCTCCCACATGGAAAGTGCCAGGAGGGAGAAGTGGGGATTATGTTTAGACTTCCTCGGAACTGCTTCAAATCAACTAGATACCTTTGTGCTGTAAATCTCCCAACAGCCAAACGCAAAAGCAGCAAACATCTCGCTGTATGTCCCACATCCAAAGTGCCAAGAGAGAGCTTGCTCTCCCTGTCTTTGAGTACTGTTTTCGCTGTGCCGGTTACCTCTTTGCTAACATTCTCTTCAGCGCTGCAGGGAAACCAGGAACCACGTGGAGAAGGCACCCACACTGAAAGTGCCTGGAGGGAACATTGGGGCTTCTTCTCAGTGTCTCTGACATAGGGTTTCACTGTCCCGGGAAAGTCTCTGCTAACACCCTGCAGAGCGCTGTGCCCAATCTACAGAAACGTCTTGCGGTATCTCCTACAGGGAAAGTGCCAGGAGGGAATTGTCGAGCTTGTTCTCAGTGTCTCTGAGAATTGCTCTGATTATCCCTGTGACCTCTTTGCTAAGACTCTCCAGAGAGCCGTCCTCAAAACCAACACACATCTTGACATATCTCCCTCATTGATCGCAGTGTCTCCAGGAACGGCATTCAAGGAGCCAGGAACTTTTCTCCCTACACTGTCCATTGAGTTGTCCTCAAAACCAATATACATCCTGCTATATCTCCCACATGGAAAGTGCCAGGAGGGAGAAGTGGAGATTATGTTTAGACTTTCTCGGAACTGCTTCAAATCAACTAGATATCTTTGTGCTGTAAATCTCCCAACAGCCAAACGCAAAAGCAGCAAACATCTCGCTGTATGTCCCACATCCAAAGTGCCAAGAGAGAGCTTGCTCTCCCTGTCTTTGAGTACTGTTTTCGCTGTGCCGGTTACCTCTTTGCTAACATTCTCTTCAGCGCTGCAGGGAAACCAGGAACCACGTGGAGAAGGCACCCACACTGAAAGTGCCTGGAGGGAACATTGGGGCTTCTTCTCAGTGTCTCTGACATAGGGTTTCACTGTCCCGGGAAAGTCTCTGCTAACACCCTGCAGAGCGCTGTGCCCAATCTACAGAAACGTCTTGCGGTATCTCCTACAGGGAAAGTGCCAGGAGGGAACTGTCCATCTTGTTCTCAGTGTCTCTGAGAATTGCTCTGATTATCCCTGTGACCTCTTTGCTAAGACTCTCCAGAGAGCCGTCCTCAAAACAAACACACATCTTGACATATCTCCCACATTGATCGCAGTGTCTCCAGGAACGGCATTCAAGGAGCCAGGAACTTTTCTCCCTACACTGTCCATTGAGTTGTCCTCAAAACCAATATACATCCTGCTATATCTCCCACATGGAAAGTGCCAGGAGGGAGAAGTGGCGATTATGTTTAGACTTTCTCGGAACTGCTTCAAATCAACTAGATATCTTTGTGCTGTAAATCTCCCAACAGCCAAACGCAAAAGCAGCAAACATCTCGCTGTATGTCCCACATCCAAAGTGCCAAGAGAGAGCTTGCTCTCCCTGTCTTTGAGTACTGTTTTCGCTGTGCCGGTTACCTCTTTGCTAACATTCTCTTCAGCGCTGCAGGGAAACCAGGAACCACGTGGAGAAGGCACCCACACTGAAAGTGCCTGGAGGGAACATTGGGGCTTCTTCTCAGTGTCTCTGACATAGGGTTTCACTGTCCCGGGAAAGTCTCTGCTAACACCCTGCAGAGCGCTGTGCCCAATCTACAGAAACGTCTTGCGGTATCTCCTACAGGGAAAGTGCCAGGAGGGAATTGTCGAGCTTGTTCTCAGTGTCTCTGAGAATTGCTCTGATTATCCCTGTGACCTCTTTGCTAAGACTCTCCAGAGAGCCGTCCTCAAAACCAACACACATCTTGACATATCTCCCTCATTGATCGCAGTGTCTCCAGGAACGGCATTCAAGGAGCCAGGAACTTTTCTCCCTACACTGTCCATTGAGTTGTCCTCAAAACCAATATACATCCTGCTATATCTCCCACATGGAAAGTGCCAGGAGGGAGAAGTGGCGATTATGTTTAGACTTCCTCGGAACTGCTTCAAATCAACTAGATATCTTTGTGCTGTAAATCTCCCAACAGCCAAACGCAAAAGCAGCAAACATCTCGCTGTATGTCCCACATCCAAAGTGCCAAGAGAGAGCTTGCTCTCCCTGTCTTTGAGTACTGTTTTCGCTGTGCCGGTTACCTCTTTGCTAACATTCTCTTCAGCGCTGCAGGGAAACCAGGAACCACGTGGAGAAGGCACCCACACTGAAAGTGCCTGGAGGGAACATTGGGGCTTCTTCTCAGTGTCTCTGACATAGGGTTTCACTGTCCCGGGAAAGTCTCTGCTAACACCCTGCAGAGCGCTGTGCCCAATCTACAGAAACGTCTTGCGGTATCTCCTACAGGGAAAGTGCCAGGAGGGAACTGTCCATCTTGTTCTCAGTGTCTCTGAGAATTGCTCTGATTATCCCTGTGACCTCTTTGCTAAGACTCTCCAGAGAGCCGTCCTCAAAACAAACACACATCTTGACATATCTCCCACATTGATCGCAGTGTCTCCAGGAACGGCATTCAAGGAGCCAGGAACTTTTCTCCCTACACTGTCCATTGAGTTGTCCTCAAAACCAATATACATCCTGCTATATCTCCCACATGGAAAGTGCCAGGAGGGAGAAGTGGCGATTATGTTTAGACTTTCTCGGAACTGCTTCAAATCAACTAGATAACTTTGTGCTGTAAATCTCCCAACAGCCAAACGCAAAAGCAGCAAACATCTCGCTGTATGTCCCACATCCAAAGTGCCAAGAGAGAGCTTGCTCTCCCTCTCTTTGAGTACTGTTTTCGCTGTGCCGGTTACCTCTTTGCTAACATTCTCTTCAGCGCTGCAGGGAAACCAGGAACCACGTGGAGAAGGCACCCACACTGAAAGTGCCTGGAGGGAACATTGGGGCTTCTTCTCAGTGTCTCTGACATAGGGTTTCACTGTCCCGGGAAAGTCTCTGCTAACACCCTGCAGAGCGCTGTGCCCAATCTACAGAAACGTCTTGCGGTATCTCCTACAGGGAAAGTGCCAGGAGGGAACTGTCCATCTTGTTCTCAGTGTCTCTGAGAATTGCTCTGATTATCCCTGTGACCTCTTTGCTAAGACTCTCCAGAGAGCCGTCCTCAAAACAAACACACATCTTGACATATCTCCCACATTGATCGCAGTGTCTCCAGGAACGGCATTCAAGGAGCCAGGAACTTTTCTCCCTACACTGTCCATTGAGTTGTCCTCAAAACCAATATACATCCTGCTATATCTCCCACATGGAAAGTGCCAGGAGGGAGAAGTGGCGATTATGTTTAGACTTTCTCGGAACTGCTTCAAATCAACTAGATATCTTTGTGCTGTAAATCTCCCAACAGCCAAACGCAAAAGCAGCAAACATCTCGCTGTATGTCCCACATCCAAAGTGCCAAGAGAGAGCTTGCTCTCCCTGTCTTTGAGTACTGTTTTCACTGTCCCGGTTACCTCTTTGCTAACATTCTCTTCAGCGCTGCAGGGAAACCAGGAACCACGTGGAGAAGGCACCCACACTGAAAGTGCCTGGAGGGAACATTGGGGCTTCTTCTCAGTGTCTCTGACATAGGGTTTCACTGTCCCGGGAAAGTCTCTGCTAACACCCTGCAGAGCGCTGTGCCCAATCTACAGAAACGTCTTGCGGTATCTCCTACAGGGAAAGTGCCAGGAGGGAACTGTCGAGCTTGTTCTCAGTGTCTCTGAGAATTGCTCTGATTATCCCTGTGACCTCTTTGCTAAGACTCTCCAGAGAGCCGTCCTCAAAACCAACACACATCTTGACATATCTCCCACATTGATCGCAGTGTCTCCAGGAACGGCATTCAAGGAGCCAGGAACTTTTCTCCCTACACTGTCCATTGAGTTGTCCTCAAAACCAATATACATCCAGCTATATCTCCCACATGGAAAGTGCCAGGAGGGAGAAGTGGCGATTATGTTTAGACTTTCTCGGAACTGCTTCAAATCAACTAGATATCTTTGTGCTGTAAATCTCCCAACAGCCAAACGCAAAAGCAGCAAACATCTCGCTGTATGTCCCACATCCAAAGTGCCAAGAGAGAGCTTGCTCTCCCTGTCTTTGAGTACTGTTTTCGCTGTGCCGGTTACCTCTTTGCTAACATTCTCTTCAGCGCTGCAGGGAAACCAGGAACCACGTGGAGAAGGCACCCACACTGAAAGTGCCTGGAGGGAACATTGGGGCTTCTTCTCAGTGTCTCTGACATAGGGTTTCACTGTCCCGGGAAAGTCTCTGCTAACACCCTGCAGAGCGCTGTGCCCAATCTACAGAAACGTCTTGCGGTATCTCCTACAGGGAAAGTGCCAGGAGGGAACTGTCCATCTTGTTCTCAGTGTCTCTGAGAATTGCTCTGATTATCCCTGTGACCTCTTTGCTAAGACTCTCCAGAGAGCCGTCCTCAAAACCAACACACATCTTGACATATCTCCCTCATTGATCGCAGTGTCTCCAGGAACGGCATTCAAGGAGCCAGGAACTTTTCTCCCTACACTGTCCATTGAGTTGTCCTCAAAACCAATATACATCCTGCTATATCTCCCACATGGAAAGTGCCAGGAGGGAGAAGTGGCGATTATGTTTAGACTTCCTCGGAACTGCTTCAAATCAACTAGATATCTTTGTGCTGTAAATCTCCCAACAGCCAAACGCAAAAGCAGCAAACATCTCGCTGTATGTCCCACATCCAAAGTGCCAAGAGAGAGCTTGCTCTCCCTGTCTTTGAGTACTGTTTTCGCTGTGCCGGTTACCTCTTTGCTAACATTCTCTTCAGCGCTGCAGGGAAACCAGGAACCACGTGGAGAAGGCACCCACACTGAAAGTGCCTGGAGGGAACATTGGGGCTTCTTCTCAGTGTCTCTGACATAGGGTTTCACTGTCCCGGGAAAGTCTCTGCTAACACCCTGCAGAGCGCTGTGCCCAATCTACAGAAACGTCTTGCGGTATCTCCTACAGGGAAAGTGCCAGGAGGGAACTGTCCATCTTGTTCTCAGTGTCTCTGAGAATTGCTCTGATTATCCCTGTGACCTCTTTGCTAAGACTCTCCAGAGAGCCGTCCTCAAAACAAACACACATCTTGACATATCTCCCACATTGATCGCAGTGTCTCCAGGAACGGCATTCAAGGAGCCAGGAACTTTTCTCCCTACACTGTCCATTGAGTTGTCCTCAAAACCAATATACATCCTGCTATATCTCCCACATGGAAAGTGCCAGGAGGGAGAAGTGGCGATTATGTTTAGACTTTCTCGGAACTGCTTCAAATCAACTAGATATCTTTGTGCTGTAAATCTCCCAACAGCCAAACGCAAAAGCAGCAAACATCTCGCTGTATGTCCCACATCCAAAGTGCCAAGAGAGAGCTTGCTCTCCCTGTCTTTGAGTACTGTTTTCGCTGTGCCGGTTACCTCTTTGCTAACATTCTCTTCAGCGCTGCAGGGAAACCAGGAACCACGTGGAGAAGGCACCCACACTGAAAGTGCCTGGAGGGAACATTGGGGCTTCTTCTCAGTGTCTCTGACATAGGGTTTCACTGTCCCGGGAAAGTCTCTGCTAACACCCTGCAGAGCGCTGTGCCCAATCTACAGAAACGTCTTGCGGTATCTCCTACAGGGAAAGTGCCAGGAGGGAACTGTCCATCTTGTTCTCAGTGTCTCTGAGAATTGCTCTGATTATCCCTGTGACCTCTTTGCTAAGACTCTCCAGAGAGCCGTCCTCAAAACAAACACACATCTTGACATATCTCCCACATTGATCGCAGTGTCTCCAGGAACGGCATTCAAGGAGCCAGGAACTTTTCTCCCTACACTGTCCATTGAGTTGTCCTCAAAACCAATATACATCCTGCTATATCTCCCACATGGAAAGTGCCAGGAGGGAGAAGTGGCGATTATGTTTAGACTTTCTCGGAACTGCTTCAAATCAACTAGATATCTTTGTGCTGTAAATCTCCCAACAGCCAAACGCAAAAGCAGCAAACATCTCGCTGTATGTCCCACATCCAAAGTGCCAAGAGAGAGCTTGCTCTCCCTGTCTTTGAGTACTGTTTTCACTGTCCCGGTTACCTCTTTGCTAACATTCTCTTCAGCGCTGCAGGGAAACCAGGAACCACGTGGAGAAGGCACCCACACTGAAAGTGCCTGGAGGGAACATTGGGGCTTCTTCTCAGTGTCTCTGACATAGGGTTTCACTGTCCCGGGAAAGTCTCTGCTAACACCCTGCAGAGCGCTGTGCCCAATCTACAGAAACGTCTTGCGGTATCTCCTACAGGGAAAGTGCCAGGAGGGAACTGTCGAGCTTGTTCTCAGTGTCTCTGAGAATTGCTCTGATTATCCCTGTGACCTCTTTGCTAAGACTCTCCAGAGAGCCGTCCTCAAAACCAACACACATCTTGACATATCTCCCTCATTGATCGCAGTGTCTCCAGGAACGGCATTCAAGGAGCCAGGAACTTTTCTCCCTACACTGTCCATTGAGTTGTCCTCAAAACCAATATACATCCTGCTATATCTCCCACATGGAAAGTGCCAGGAGGGAGAAGTGGGGATTATGTTTAGACTTTCTCGGAACTGCTTCAAATCAACTAGATATCTTTGTGCTGTAAATCTCCCAACAGCCAAACGCAAAAGCAGCAAACATCTCGCTGTATGTCCCACATCCAAAGTGCCAAGAGAGAGCTTGCTCTCCCTGTCTTTGAGTACTGTTTTCGCTGTGCCGGTTACCTCTTTGCTAACATTCTCTTCAGCGCTGCAGGGAAACCAGGAACCACGTGGAGAAGGCACCCACACTGAAAGTGCCTGGAGGGAACATTGGGGCTTCTTCTCAGTGTCTCTGACATAGGGTTTCACTGTCCCGGGAAAGTCTCTGCTAACACCCTGCAGAGCGCTGTGCCCAATCTACAGAAACGTCTTGCGGTATCTCCTACAGGGAAAGTGCCAGGAGGGAACTGTCCATCTTGTTCTCAGTGTCTCTGAGAATTGCTCTGATTATCCCTGTGACCTCTTTGCTAAGACTCTCCAGAGAGCCGTCCTCAAAACCAACACACATCTTGACATATCTCCCTCATTGATCGCAGTGTCTCCAGGAACGGCATTCAAGGAGCCAGGAACTTTTCTCCCTACACTGTCCATTGAGTTGTCCTCAAAACCAATATACATCCTGCTATATCTCCCACATGGAAAGTGCCAGGAGGGAGAAGTGGCGATTATGTTTAGACTTTCTCGGAACTGCTTCAAATCAACTAGATATCTTTGTGCTGTAAATCTCCCAACAGCCAAACGCAAAAGCAGCAAACATCTCGCTGTATGTCCCACATCCAAAGTGCCAAGAGAGAGCTTGCTCTCCCTGTCTTTGAGTACTGTTTTCACTGTCCCGGTTACCTCTTTGCTAACATTCTCTTCAGCGCTGCAGGGAAACCAGGAACCACGTGGAGAAGGCACCCACACTGAAAGTGCCTGGAGGGAACATTGGGGCTTCTTCTCAGTGTCTCTGACATAGGGTTTCACTGTCCCGGGAAAGTCTCTGCTAACACCCTGCAGAGCGCTGTGCCCAATCTACAGAAACGTCTTGCGGTATCTCCTACAGGGAAAGTGCCAGGAGGGAACTGTCGAGCTTGTTCTCAGTGTCTCTGAGAATTGCTCTGATTATCCCTGTGACCTCTTTGCTAAGACTCTCCAGAGAGCCGTCCTCAAAACCAACACACATCTTGACATATCTCCCTCATTGATCGCAGTGTCTCCAGGAACGGCATTCAAGGAGCCAGGAACTTTTCTCCCTACACTGTCCATTGAGTTGTCCTCAAAACCAATATACATCCTGCTATATCTCCCACATGGAAAGTGCCAGGAGGGAGAAGTGGCGATTATGTTTAGACTTTCTCGGAACTGCTTCAAATCAACTAGATATCTTTGTGCTGTAAATCTCCCAACAGCCAAACGCAAAAGCAGCAAACATCTCGCTGTATGTCCCACATCCAAAGTGCCAAGAGAGAGCTTGCTCTCCCTGTCTTTGAGTACTGTTTTCGCTGTGCCGGTTACCTCTTTGCTAACATTCTCTTCAGCGCTGCAGGGAAACCAGGAACCACGTGGAGAAGGCAACCACACTGAAAGTGCCTGGAGGGAACATTGGGGCTTCTTCTCAGTGTCTCTGACATAGGGTTTCACTGTCCCGGGAAAGTCTCTGCTAACACCCTGCAGAGCGCTGTGCCCAATCTACAGAAACGTCTTGCGGTATCTCCTACAGGGAAAGTGCCAGGAGGGAACTGTCCATCTTGTTCTCAGTGTCTCTGAGAATTGCTCTGATTATCCCTGTGACCTCTTTGCTAAGACTCTCCAGAGAGCCGTCCTCAAAACCAACACACATCTTGACATATCTCCCTCATTGATCGCAGTGTCTCCAGGAACGGCATTCAAGGAGCCAGGAACTTTTCTCCCTACACTGTCCATTGAGTTGTCCTCAAAACCAATATACATCCTGCTATATCTCCCACATGGAAAGTGCCAGGAGGGAGAAGTGGCGATTATGTTTAGACTTTCTCGGAACTGCTTCAAATCAACTAGATATCTTTGTGCTGTAAATCTCCCAACAGCCAAACGCAAAAGCAGCAAACATCTCGCTGTATGTCCCACATCCAAAGTGCCAAGAGAGAGCTTGCTCTCCCTGTCTTTGAGTACTGTTTTCACTGTCCCGGTTACCTCTTTGCTAACATTCTCTTCAGCGCTGCAGGGAAACCAGGAACCACGTGGAGAAGGCACCCACACTGAAAGTGCCTGGAGGGAACATTGGGGCTTCTTCTCAGTGTCTCTGACATAGGGTTTCACTGTCCCGGGAAAGTCTCTGCTAACACCCTGCAGAGCGCTGTGCCCAATCTACAGAAACGTCTTGCGGTATCTCCTACAGGGAAAGTGCCAGGAGGGAACTGTCCATCTTGTTCTCAGTGTCTCTGAGAATTGCTCTGATTATCCCTGTGACCTCTTTGCTAAGACTCTCCAGAGAGCCGTCCTCAAAACAAACACACATCTTGACATATCTCCCACATTGATCGCAGTGTCTCCAGGAACGGCATTCAAGGAGCCAGGAACTTTTCTCCCTACACTGTCCATTGAGTTGTCCTCAAAACCAATATACATCCTGCTATATCTCCCACATGGAAAGTGCCAGGAGGGAGAAGTGGCGATTATGTTTAGACTTTCTCGGAACTGCTTCAAATCAACTAGATATCTTTGTGCTGTAAATCTCCCAACAGCCAAACGCAAAAGCAGCAAACATCTCGCTGTATGTCCCACATCCAAAGTGCCAAGAGAGAGCTTGCTCTCCCTGTCTTTGAGTACTGTTTTCGCTGTGCCGGTTACCTCTTTGCTAACATTCTCTTCAGCGCTGCAGGGAAACCAGGAACCACGTGGAGAAGGCACCCACACTGAAAGTGCCTGGAGGGAACATTGGGGCTTCTTCTCAGTGTCTCTGACATAGGGTTTCACTGTCCCGGGAAAGTCTCTGCTAACACCCTGCAGAGCGCTGTGCCCAATCTACAGAAACGTCTTGCGGTATCTCCTACAGGGAAAGTGCCAGGAGGGAACTGTCCATCTTGTTCTCAGTGTCTCTGAGAATTGCTCTGATTATCCCTGTGACCTCTTTGCTAAGACTCTCCAGAGAGCCGTCCTCAAAACAAACACACATCTTGACATATCTCCCACATTGATCGCAGTGTCTCCAGGAACGGCATTCAAGGAGCCAGGAACTTTTCTCCCTACACTGTCCATTGAGTTGTCCTCAAAACCAATATACATCCTGCTATATCTCCCACATGGAAAGTGCCAGGAGGGAGAAGTGGCGATTATGTTTAGACTTTCTCGGAACTGCTTCAAATCAACTAGATATCTTTGTGCTGTAAATCTCCCAAGAGCCAAACGCAAAAGCAGCAAACATCTCGCTGTATGTCCCACATCCAAAGTGCCAAGAGAGAGCTTGCTCTCCCTGTCTTTGAGTACTGTTTTCGCTGTGCCGGTTACCTCTTTGCTAACATTCTCTTCAGCGCTGCAGGGAAACCAGGAACCACGTGGAGAAGGCACCCACACTGAAAGTGCCTGGAGGGAACATTGGGGCTTCTTCTCAGTGTCTCTGACATAGGGTTTCACTGTCCGGGAAAGTCTCTGCTAACACCCTGCAGAGCGCTGTGCCCAATCTACAGAAACGTCTTGCGGTATCTCCTACAGGGAAAGTGCCAGGAGGGAACTGTCCATCTTGTTCTCAGTGTCTCTGAGAATTGCTCTGATTATCCCTGTGACCTCTTTGCTAAGACTCTCCAGAGAGCCGTCCTCAAAACAAACACACATCTTGACATATCTCCCACATTGATCGCAGTGTCTCCAGGAACGGCATTCAAGGAGCCAGGAACTTTTCTCCCTACACTGTCCATTGAGTTGTCCTCAAAACCAATATACATCCTGCTATATCTCCCACATGGAAAGTGCCAGGAGGGAGAAGTGGCGATTATGTTTAGACTTTCTCGGAACTGCTTCAAATCAACTAGATATCTTTGTGCTGTAAATCTCCCAACAGCCAAACGCAAAAGCAGCAAACATCTCGCTGTATGTCCCACATCCAAAGTGCCAAGAGAGAGCTTGCTCTCCCTGTCTTTGAGTACTGTTTTCGCTGTGCCGGTTACCTCTTTGCTAACATTCTCTTCAGCGCTGCAGGGAAACCAGGAACCACGTGGAGAAGGCACCCACACTGAAAGTGCCTGGAGGGAACATTGGGGCTTCTTCTCAGTGTCTCTGACATAGGGTTTCACTGTCCCGGGAAAGTCTCTGCTAACACCCTGCAGAGCGCTGTGCCCAATCTACAGAAACGTCTTGCGGTATCTCCTACAGGGAAAGTGCCAGGAGGGAACTGTCCATCTTGTTCTCAGTGTCTCTGAGAATTGCTCTGATTATCCCTGTGACCTCTTTGCTAAGACTCTCCAGAGAGCCGTCCTCAAAACCAACACACATCTTGACATATCTCCCACATTGATCGCAGTGTCTCCAGGAACGGCATTCAAGGAGCCAGGAACTTTTCTCCCTACACTGTCCATTGAGTTGTCCTCAAAACCAATATACATCCTGCTATATCTCCCACATGGAAAGTGCCAGGAGGGAGAAGTGGCGATTATGTTTAGACTTTCTCGGAACTGCTTCAAATCAACTAGATATCTTTGTGCTGTAAATCTCCCAACAGCCAAACGCAAAAGCAGCAAACATCTCGCTGTATGTCCCACATCCAAAGTGCCAAGAGAGAGCTTGCTCTCCCTGTCTTTGAGTACTGTTTTCGCTGTGCCGGTTACCTCTTTGCTAACATTCTCTTCAGCGCTGCAGGGAAACCAGGAACCACGTGGAGAAGGCACCCACACTGAAAGTGCCTGGAGGGAACATTGGGGCTTCTTCTCAGTGTCTCTGACATAGGGTTTCACTGTCCCGGGAAAGTCTCTGCTAACACCCTGCAGAGCGCTGTGCCCAATCTACAGAAACGTCTTGCGGTATCTCCTACAGGGAAAGTGCCAGGAGGGAACTGTCCATCTTGTTCTCAGTGTCTCTGAGAATTGCTCTGATTATCCCTGTGACCTCTTTGCTAAGACTCTCCAGAGAGCCGTCCTCAAAACAAACACACATCTTGACATATCTCCCACATTGATCGCAGTGTCTCCAGGAACGGCATTCAAGGAGCCAGGAACTTTTCTCCCTACACTGTCCATTGAGTTGTCCTCAAAACCAATATACATCCTGCTATATCTCCCACATGGAAAGTGCCAGGAGGGAGAAGTGGCGATTATGTTTAGACTTTCTCGGAACTGCTTCAAATCAACTAGATATCTTTGTGCTGTAAATCTCCCAACAGCCAAACGCAAAAGCAGCAAACATCTCGCTGTATGTCCCACATCCAAAGTGCCAAGAGAGAGCTTGCTCTCCCTGTCTTTGAGTACTGTTTTCACTGTCCCGGTTACCTCTTTGCTAACATTCTCTTCAGCGCTGCAGGGAAACCAGGAACCACGTGGAGAAGGCACCCACACTGAAAGTGCCTGGAGGGAACATTGGGGCTTCTTCTCAGTGTCTCTGACATAGGGTTTCACTGTCCCGGGAAAGTCTCTGCTAACACCCTGCAGAGCGCTGTGCCCAATCTACAGAAACGTCTTGCGGTATCTCCTACAGGGAAAGTGCCAGGAGGGAATTGTCGAGCTTGTTCTCAGTGTCTCTGAGAATTGCTCTGATTATCCCTGTGACCTCTTTGCTAAGACTCTCCAGAGAGCCGTCCTCAAAACCAACACACATCTTGACATATCTCCCACATTGATCGCAGTGTCTCCAGGAACGGCATTCAAGGAGCCAGGAACTTTTCTCCCTACACTGTCCATTGAGTTGTCCTCAAAACCAATATACATCCTGCTATATCTCCCACATGGAAAGTGCCAGGAGGGAGAAGTGGCGATTATGTTTAGACTTTCTCGGAACTGCTTCAAATCAACTAGATATCTTTGTGCTGTAAATCTCCCAACAGCCAAACGCAAAAGCAGCAAACATCTCGCTGTATGTCCCACATCCAAAGTGCCAAGAGAGAGCTTGCTCTCCCTGTCTTTGAGTACTGTTTTCGCTGTGCCGGTTACCTCTTTGCTAACATTCTCTTCAGCGCTGCAGGGAAACCAGGAACCACGTGGAGAAGGCACCCACACTGAAAGTGCCTGGAGGGAACATTGGGCTTCTTCTCAGTGTCTCTGACATAGGGTTTCACTGTCCCGGGAAAGTCTCTGCTAACACCCTGCAGAGCGCTGTGCCCAATCTACAGAAACGTCTTGCGGTATCTCCTACAGGGAAAGTGCCAGGAGGGAACTGTCCATCTTGTTCTCAGTGTCTCTGAGAATTGCTCTGATTATCCCTGTGACCTCTTTGCTAAGACTCTCCAGAGAGCCGTCCTCAAAACAAACACACATCTTGACATATCTCCCACATTGATCGCAGTGTCTCCAGGAACGGCATTCAAGGAGCCAGGAACTTTTCTCCCTACACTGTCCATTGAGTTGTCCTCAAAACCAATATACATCCTGCTATATCTCCCACATGGAAAGTGCCAGGAGGGAGAAGTGGCGATTATGTTTAGACTTTCTCGGAACTGCTTCAAATCAACTAGATATCTTTGTGCTGTAAATCTCCCAACAGCCAAACGCAAAAGCAGCAAACATCTCGCTGTATGTCCCACATCCAAAGTGCCAAGAGAGAGCTTGCTCTCCCTGTCTTTGAGTACTGTTTTCGCTGTGCCGGTTACCTCTTTGCTAACATTCTCTTCAGCGCTGCAGGGAAACCAGGAACCACGTGGAGAAGGCACCCACACTGAAAGTGCCTGGAGGGAACATTGGGGCTTCTTCTCAGTGTCTCTGACATAGGGTTTCACTGTCCCGGGAAAGTCTCTGCTAACACCCTGCAGAGCGCTGTGCCCAATCTACAGAAACGTCTTGCGGTATCTCCTACAGGGAAAGTGCCAGGAGGGAATTGTCGAGCTTGTTCTCAGTGTCTCTGAGAATTGCTCTGATTATCCCTGTGACCTCTTTGCTAAGACTCTCCAGAGAGCCGTCCTCAAAACCAACACACATCTTGACATATCTCCCTCATTGATCGCAGTGTCTCCAGGAACGGCATTCAAGGAGCCAGGAACTTTTCTCCCTACACTGTCCATTGAGTTGTCCTCAAAACCAATATACATCCTGCTATATCTCCCACATGGAAAGTGCCAGGAGGGAGAAGTGGCGATTATGTTTAGACTTCCTCGGAACTGCTTCAAATCAACTAGATATCTTTGTGCTGTAAATCTCCCAACAGCCAAACGCAAAAGCAGCAAACATCTCGCTGTATGTCCCACATCCAAAGTGCCAAGAGAGAGCTTGCTCTCCCTGTCTTTGAGTACTGTTTTCGCTGTGCCGGTTACCTCTTTGCTAACATTCTCTTCAGCGCTGCAGGGAAACCAGGAACACGTGGAGAAGGCACCCACACTGAAAGTGCCTGGAGGGAACATTGGGGCTTCTTCTCAGTGTCTCTGACATAGGGTTTCACTGTCCCGGGAAAGTCTCTGCTAACACCCTGCAGAGCGCTGTGCCCAATCTACAGAAACGTCTTGCGGTATCTCCTACAGGGAAAGTGCCAGGAGGGAACTGTCCATCTTGTTCTCAGTGTCTCTGAGAATTGCTCTGATTATCCCTGTGACCTCTTTGCTAAGACTCTCCAGAGAGCCGTCCTCAAAACCAACACACATCTTGACATATCTCCCACATTGATCGCAGTGTCTCCAGGAACGGCATTCAAGGAGCCAGGAACTTTTCTCCCTACACTGTCCATTGAGTTGTCCTCAAAACCAATATACATCCAGCTATATCTCCCACATGGAAAGTGCCAGGAGGGAGAAGTGGCGATTATGTTTAGACTTTCTCGGAACTGCTTCAAATCAACTAGATATCTTTGTGCTGTAAATCTCCCAACAGCCAAACGCAAAAGCAGCAAACATCTCGCTGTATGTCCCACATCCAAAGTGCCAAGAGAGAGCTTGCTCTCCCTGTCTTTGAGTACTGTTTTCGCTGTGCCGGTTACCTCTTTGCTAACATTCTCTTCAGCGCTGCAGGGAAACCAGGAACCACGTGGAGAAGGCACCCACACTGAAAGTGCCTGGAGGGAACATTGGGGCTTCTTCTCAGTGTCTCTGACATAGGGTTTCACTGTCCCGGGAAAGTCTCTGCTAACACCCTGCAGAGCGCTGTGCCCAATCTACAGAAACGTCTTGCGGTATCTCCTACAGGGAAAGTGCCAGGAGGGAACTGTCCATCTTGTTCTCAGTGTCTCTGAGAATTGCTCTGATTATCCCTGTGACCTCTTTGCTAAGACTCTCCAGAGAGCCGTCCTCAAAACCAACACACATCTTGACATATCTCCCTCATTGATCGCAGTGTCTCCAGGAACGGCATTCAAGGAGCCAGGAACTTTTCTCCCTACACTGTCCATTGAGTTGTCCTCAAAACCAATATACATCCTGCTATATCTCCCACATGGAAAGTGCCAGGAGGGAGAAGTGGCGATTATGTTTAGACTTCCTCGGAACTGCTTCAAATCAACTAGATATCTTTGTGCTGTAAATCTCCCAACAGCCAAACGCAAAAGCAGCAAACATCTCGCTGTATGTCCCACATCCAAAGTGCCAAGAGAGAGCTTGCTCTCCCTGTCTTTGAGTACTGTTTTCGCTGTGCCGGTTACCTCTTTGCTAACATTCTCTTCAGCGCTGCAGGGAAACCAGGAACCACGTGGAGAAGGCACCCACACTGAAAGTGCCTGGAGGGAACATTGGGGCTTCTTCTCAGTGTCTCTGACATAGGGTTTCACTGTCCCGGGAAAGTCTCTGCTAACACCCTGCAGAGCGCTGTGCCCAATCTACAGAAACGTCTTGCGGTATCTCCTACAGGGAAAGTGCCAGGAGGGAACTGTCCATCTTGTTCTCAGTGTCTCTGAGAATTGCTCTGATTATCCCTGTGACCTCTTTGCTAAGACTCTCCAGAGAGCCGTCCTCAAAACAAACACACATCTTGACATATCTCCCACATTGATCGCAGTGTCTCCAGGAACGGCATTCAAGGAGCCAGGAACTTTTCTCCCTACACTGTCCATTGAGTTGTCCTCAAAACCAATATACATCCTGCTATATCTCCCACATGGAAAGTGCCAGGAGGGAGAAGTGGCGATTATGTTTAGACTTTCTCGGAACTGCTTCAAATCAACTAGATATCTTTGTGCTGTAAATCTCCCAACAGCCAAACGCAAAAGCAGCAAACATCTCGCTGTATGTCCCACATCCAAAGTGCCAAGAGAGAGCTTGCTCTCCCTGTCTTTGAGTACTGTTTTCGCTGTGCCGGTTACCTCTTTGCTAACATTCTCTTCAGCGCTGCAGGGAAACCAGGAACCACGTGGAGAAGGCACCCACACTGAAAGTGCCTGGAGGGAACATTGGGGCTTCTTCTCAGTGTCTCTGACATAGGGTTTCACTGTCCCGGGAAAGTCTCTGCTAACACCCTGCAGAGCGCTGTGCCCA